>NW_012106341.1:119074-123019 GCF_000951045.1 Mandrillus leucophaeus
TCACTGCAGCCTCCACCTCCCCGGCTCAAGGGATCCTCACCTCATCCTCCTGAGTAGCTGGGACCACAGGCATGCACCACCATGCCCAGTTAATTTTTGTATTTTTCGTAGAGACTGGTTTCTCCTCATTACCCAGTTTGGTCTCAAACTCCCAGACTCAAGCAGTTCTCCTGCCTGGGCCTCCCAAAGTCCTGGGATTACAGGCATGAGTCACCTGGCCCAGCCAGAACACAGATGTATTAACCTTAGCCGTAAAGCACTGAATTCTACACTTGAGCACATGGTCCCAAGTGGAAATTGAAAGAGAGTAGGCATCCGTGGAGTTTTTGTGGGCATACGGGTATTGGGTGTCTTTTCTGGGGATCTCCAGCTGTTGCTTCAAATATGAAATTAAGAGAAAATCTATTCAAGAGGGTTTCAGCAGATATAAAGTAGCATATAGTCTGGCTCAGTACTTAAAAAACATTCAAATAAGTATTTAACTAGACACATTATTTGCACACTGTTTTATCCTTTTCCTCTTACACACGTGTTCAGAAATATTTCTGAGACCTTTAGTAAGGACCTATTTTGTGCCAGGTATCACAATACATCTTATAATAACCCTGTGATAGGTGGGTGGGAATTATTATCCAACCTACTTTGCAGCAGCACAAGGTTTAAGAATTTGCCTGACACTCAGAATGACAGAGCTGGAATGTGGAATTATAATCCATCTTGACATCTTCCAGCAGTCCATGAATTTTATAAGACATAGATCAGTAAGGTTATTAGGGTCAACTTTATACTCTCTTTCTGAATTAGAAAAATGTAACCTGGAAAATGTTCTTTTTAGAAATTTTTTCATGAAAAATGTTATTCATAGTGAACTGATGTTTGCACTATTTCATGATGAGAAATGTTCATTTAATTTAAGGTGTACTGAATATGAATTTACTGAGGTCTGAACAGAGAAGCACTGAATTGTGTCTTTTAGAAATGGGAGAGATTGTGGTGTTCATTTGTCTAGTCCAACTATTTTAGAATAAACCAGGCTCAGGGACATTCAATAAAACTTTACATTCAAATTTACATAATTGCATTTGTCTTTTAACAATAAACAATAATTTTCAAGGCATGAGAAAACTTCTGGACTTACAATCAAATGTAACATTTTAATTGTCAATTTCTTTTTATCTTTTTTCCAGCATTATTGAAATATGATTGATAAATAAAAATTGCATATCTCTAAGGTATACAAGCTGATGATTTGATAGGCATATACATTGTGAACTTAAAACCACAGTCAAGCTAATTAATATATATCCATCACCTCACCTATTTACCCTTTTTTGCTGGTGAGAACTTTTAAGATCTATTCTCTTAGCAAGTTTCAAGTATTCAATACATTATTATAAACTATAGTCACCATGCTATACATTAGATCTCCAGAACTTATTCATCTCATAACAGAAAGTTTGTACCATTTGACAAACATTTCCTCATTATGATCCAGCAATCCCGTTTCTGGTATATATCCAAAGGAAATGAAATCAGTATCTCAAAGAGATATCTGTACCAACACGTTCATTGAAGCACTAGTTACAATAGCCAAGATATGGAAACAATCTGAGTGTCTGTGAGTGAATGAATGAATGACTGGAGAAAATGCAGTAAATATGTACAATGGAATATTATTCAGCTTTAAAAAAAGAAGGAAATCCTGCCATTGAAACAACATTGATGAACCTGGAAGACATTATGCTAAGTAAAATAAACCAGACACAGAGAGACAAAAACCACATGGCCTTATTTATATGTGGAGTCTTAAAAAATGGCAAACTCATAGAATCAAAGAGTAAAAAAATTTATATTATTGATATCTTCCTACTTCAGTAAGATCTATAATCCACTATATTTTTGCAATGCATTATCTGACTTCATATCTAGATATTTAAAGATTAGTTTATTAATGATTCCTTACCTAGTATGGACAATCTAAATATGTTCTCATTATTTAACAGTTATTTTAAAGACCTTATTTAAAGTATTAATAGTCTTTATTAGCATATTAAACTTGTTTAATAGCATATTAAACTTGGGGAAGTTTGTCTAAATTCTAAATCCGTAACATTTGACTGAATTCAGGTTTTCCTTTAAAATGTGAATTTCAGTGACAGCTTTGGGAATGAAATGACTAGCTACACTTAAAATCTTTCAGTTGATTTGGGAAACCCTAAAGAAAGATAAATTGAAAATATCCACAGCAAAATCATTATGTTGACAAATGCCATCTTACAAGTGTTCATATGTAAAACATAGTCAACACAACCTTCTGAGCATCATATTTTCATGAATAGCCAAGCAATATCTCTTTTTAAAATCTTTGTATTACTTTTTGTAAGAGTCAGGGTCTCCCTCTGTCAGTCAGGCTGAATTGCAATGATGCAATCATGGCTCACTGCAGCCTCAAACTCCTGGACTCAAGTGATTCTTCCACTTCAGTCTCTCAAGTAGTTGTATACACCTGTATTTCCTGTAACCAGTAACAGCCTGTGGACTCAGATAATTTTTAATTTTTTTTTTTTTTTTTTTTTTTTTTTTTTTTTTTTTGTAGAGACAAAGTGGTGTTATATTGTCCATGCTGATCTTGAACTACTAGCCTCAAGCAATCCTCCCACCTTGGTCTCCCAAAGTACTGGGATTATAGGCAAAAGGCACCATGCCTGGCCAATACCTCTCACTGGATACAACTTTTTTATAATCACGAGATTTTTATCTATATACCAAACGTGGCCCTTGATTAATATAGAAAAGTCAAGCTTATCCTAAGCTGGATTTTTTCATAGATTTCCTTAGATTTTAAAATATATGGCCAACTATTGAGCCATCTGAATCCTTTGGGTCTATCACATAGGTCAAACTGTCTTAAAGAGATAGAATTTATTGTCTGACTTCTGATTGCTTTCATTAAAAAACAGGAAAACAATGTCAATAGGTTTTTATGGCATTGCATTATTTTTAAAGCAGAAAATGAAAACTATGAAAAGTAAATATGAGGTAAGAAGAAAACTGAATATGAAGAAGACAAAGAGGTTGTGAAACATACACAATAGTTGTATCTATTCAAACAAGAAAGAAAGGGAGGTAGAGAGGGAGGAAGTCTGTTCGGTTAGTCCAATTCTGTTTGGATGACATGGTTAATGTCAAAAGCAGAATATAAAAAGTAGAATGTTTGTCTCATATTTATAAAAGTGTTCATTGAAGATTTAGCTACTTTATATCTAAAGTTTTTTTATTTTTAGCAATATTAACTGAAAGGCAGGGTTCTTAACCATTTTTTACACTGTAGTTGCTTTGAATAAGCATAGAAATTTTATAAACTCTTATGGATTTATATATACATTTTGGGGGGTTCACCTAAGTCTCAAATGAAAATCAATCTTTTCTACATATTCCTATCAAGTCAAAAAGGTTTTTGTCCAATTTTAATTGCCATATAAAAACAATAGATATGTATTCCTTTTCCAAATAAAAGGGATATAATATTAATTATGCTTTTTCAAACTGCACCTTGACCTTTTCCTTATATATATTTTGATAAATTCTCATATATTGGAATGAATGAAATATTAGGTACCGTTTAAGAACTGTATAACTCATAGAAATGGGATTTCTGAAAATATTACCATTCAAAGTATCTTTTTAGTGGGTTAATATTTTTATAATTTGTCCATCGGATATTATTGGATATTATTATCCAGTATACTGTTAATAAACCAAGTCATTATATTTGGAGAAATACTTTTAAGTAGCTTCAAAAATATTAATAACATCAATAACATCATTTACCAAGGATCTACTGAGCACCTTGAGATGTGTGATGTAGATGTAGTGACTACTAACAAGAAAACAAAATGAAAAGAATTAACCACTAATAGGATGTATTCCACGTTCAATTAATAA
>NW_012106341.1:124584-128581 GCF_000951045.1 Mandrillus leucophaeus
AACCTTCTGAGCATCATATTTTCATGAATAGCCAAGCAATATCTCTTTTTAAAATCTTTGTATTACTTTTTGTAAGAGTCAGGGTCTCCCTCTGTCAGTCAGGCTGAATTGCAATGATGCAATCATGGCTCACTGCAGCCTCAAACTCCTGGACTCAAGTGATTCTTCCACTTCAGTCTCTCAAGTAGTTGTATACACCTGTATTTCCTGTAACCAGTAACAGCCTGTGGACTCAGATAATTTTTAATTTTTTTTTTTTTTTTTTTTTTTTTTTTTTTTTTTTTGTAGAGACAAAGTGGTGTTATATTGTCCATGCTGATCTTGAACTACTAGCCTCAAGCAATCCTCCCACCTTGGTCTCCCAAAGTACTGGGATTATAGGCAAAAGGCACCATGCCTGGCCAATACCTCTCACTGGATACAACTTTTTTATAATCACGAGATTTTTATCTATATACCAAACGTGGCCCTTGATTAATATAGAAAAGTCAAGCTTATCCTAAGCTGGATTTTTTCATAGATTTCCTTAGATTTTAAAATATATGGCCAACTATTGAGCCAT
The DNA here is from genome assembly GCF_000951045.1 of Mandrillus leucophaeus. NCBI lineage: Eukaryota > Metazoa > Chordata > Mammalia > Primates > Cercopithecidae > Mandrillus > Mandrillus leucophaeus. Next base: position 125,147 of record NW_012106341.1, read on the forward strand.
CTGAATCCTTTGGGTCTATCACATAGGTCAAACTGTCTTAAAGAGATAGAATTTATTGTCTGACTTCTGATTGCTTTCATTAAAAAACAGGAAAACAATGTCAATAGGTTTTTATGGCATTGCATTATTTTTAAAGCAGAAAATGAAAACTATGAAAAGTAAATATGAGGTAAGAAGAAAACTGAATATGAAGAAGACAAAGAGGTTGTGAAACATACACAATAGTTGTATCTATTCAAACAAGAAAGAAAGGGAGGTAGAGAGGGAGGAAGTCTGTTCGGTTAGTCCAATTCTGTTTGGATGACATGGTTAATGTCAAAAGCAGAATATAAAAAGTAGAATGTTTGTCTCATATTTATAAAAGTGTTCATTGAAGATTTAGCTACTTTATATCTAAAGTTTTTTTATTTTTAGCAATATTAACTGAAAGGCAGGGTTCTTAACCATTTTTTACACTGTAGTTGCTTTGAATAAGCATAGAAATTTTATAAACTCTTATGGATTTATATATACATTTTGGGGGGTTCACCTAAGTCTCAAATGAAAATCAATCTTTTCTACATATTCCTATCAAGTCAAAAAGGTTTTTGTCCAATTTTAATTGCCATATAAAAACAATAGATATGTATTCCTTTTCCAAATAAAAGGGATATAATATTAATTATGCTTTTTCAAACTGCACCTTGACCTTTTCCTTATATATATTTTGATAAATTCTCATATATTGGAATGAATGAAATATTAGGTACCGTTTAAGAACTGTATAACTCATAGAAATGGGATTTCTGAAAATATTACCATTCAAAGTATCTTTTTAGTGGGTTAATATTTTTATAATTTGTCCATCGGATATTATTGGATATTATTATCCAGTATACTGTTAATAAACCAAGTCATTATATTTGGAGAAATACTTTTAAGTAGCTTCAAAAATATTAATAACATCAATAACATCATTTACCAAGGATCTACTGAGCACCTTGAGATGTGTGATGTAGATGTAGTGACTACTAACAAGAAAACAAAATGAAAAGAATTAACCACTAATAGGATGTATTCCACGTTCAATTAATAACACCACATGGTCCACACCATGTTGTAGAAATGCAGATATTATGTTCTGGATGCTCAACTACAGATAAAGAGATAGAAGAGATCATAAACTATACAGCAGAATCAACTTCATAGGATGACTGGGGAATCAAGAAATTGTGTTGGGAAAAGTTCTAAGAGTCCTCTGAATTTTGGCACCAAAATATATAATACCCAATAAATAAATACAGATATATGAGGTTTAAAAAATCAGCCTTCTTGCCTTTCACCAAACTGAGGGACAGAAAATAGATTATTATATTCGACCTGAAAATAGACACATGCAATATTCTTCATTACCATACTTGGCTTTTTTGTGAGCGAAGCACTCAGCAAGTCTTTAACTCACTCTAGTCCTCAGACATTTTATCTGAGAAATAAATCTGGATGATCTTTTCTAGAGTTTTCTTCTTACCCTCATATTATTCTGTAGTTTCTTGAAGGTGCCCAGAATTCAACCTTTTTACTTGCCAAGAATCTTAAAACTATAAGGAAATATATCATCTAAACATTATTCACACTTCTCTAATTTTGCCATTGGATCTGAGGTGTTAATTCAAAATTTCACAAGTTATCCTTTCATTTTGTATATTAGCCTGAGTCTATAGATGCAATCAAAAGTTCTGTATGGCTTTTTATTTTGATCTGGGAATTGAGTCAATTGCTAGCACTCCAACTTGGTGTATACTATATAAATAAATATACCGTATAAATATTTTTCAAATACTGGTTTTAAAGTGTTAACTCTGCCAAGTTAAATAGTTTCCTTTGTGCTTGTCAGTGATTTATTGTGTGTCTTATCTTTCTTATCTAAGTATCTATGAAAATGAAAAATAAATGGAGGGAAATATTTTTCAAATTATTGTGGTTAAATTATATAAGAGTGGAATATAGATTAGAAAATGTTTTTCTCCTATATATAAAGTATTACAGAACGTTAGTATAGGAAATACTTGGAAAAATGTAACACAGTTAGGGACACCACTTAGCACGTATCAACATATTTGTCTCCTCTATTCTATGCCTTCTTCCATTAACGGTACCCCATTCCTAGGTCCTGGTGCACATTAAGGACCCATGACTGTTTGCTGAGTAAGTAAATAATGATCTCTGTCTCTTTTTTTATAGATATGGCTATTGAGGTAGAGAGAAATTACATCATTTGCTATTTTGCAACAAAACCAAAATTAGAATCTAGGCCTTCTGACTCATACTGCAGTTGTACTTTCTACATTAAACATATATAAGAATTTTAACATTTGTTAGATACATAATGAAGAAGAACTTCTACATATGAGTGTTTTTGTCCAGTCAGGCTGCTATAACAAAATGCCTTAGACTGAGTAACTTATAAAATTTCTCACAATAATGTAGGTTGGGAAGTTCAAGATCAAGGCAATGGCAGTGTGGGGTGAGGGTCCTCACAGATGGTGGCTTTTAGTGGTGTACTCACATGTGGAAGGGGCGAAGCAGTTCTTTGGGACCGCTTTTATAAAAGCACAAATCCCATTCATCATAGATGCATCCTCCCAACCTAATAACCATCTAAAAGACCCCACCTCCCAAAACCATCTTCTTAAGGATTAAAATTTCAACATATAAATTTTGGGGGAACATAAACATTGATTATAGCAATAATAATTTCCATTTAGAGACTGAAGACCTTTTTTAAACTCGTTACTTCAGTTGGAAATATAACCAATGGCCTAGTAAAGTGGTCAGGGCTTCAATTACCAGGTTGACTGCTTAGACCTCATTATGTGCTGCTTCTCCATTTTATGCACTCTGTGGGAATGCAACCCACCTGTTTTAGTAGAGAGCCCTGAGTTCTAATAGAGTCTCTAAAATTCAGTAGTATTCTAGAATTCTGTGTGACCTGGTGGATCTGTTCTAAAACCTCAGAACTGAAAAAGACTTAGGAGTCATCTTGCTTAACATCTCACCTAACATAAATTCTTTGTACAGCAACTCCTACACCAAGCATCCAGGTGTGACTGGAACTCCTCCAGATAATGTGTACTACCTCACAGGGCAGCTTGAAGGAAAGTTCTTGTTTTTCAGGGTGCTGGTTGTTTTTTTTTTTTTTCTTCTTTTCCCAACTTTATTGACAGTTAAAAATGGTGTAGGTTTAAGTTGTACAACTTGATAATTTTCTATACCTAAACATTGTGAAATACCCTCCATAATCAACCAAATTAACATACCCGTCACCTCACCCAGTTACCACTGTGTGTGGCGGGGGAGGGCCGGGGGACGGGGATGCCGCGGGGGGCGTTGAGAGAGAGAAGATGAGAGTGCTTAAGATCTACCCTCAACTTTGAAACTAAAAAATATGCGTGACTA
>NW_012106341.1:128631-131886 GCF_000951045.1 Mandrillus leucophaeus
TTGAGGTAGAGAGAAATTACATCATTTGCTATTTTGCAACAAAACCAAAATTAGAATCTAGGCCTTCTGACTCATACTGCAGTTGTACTTTCTACATTAAACATATATAAGAATTTTAACATTTGTTAGATACATAATGAAGAAGAACTTCTACATATGAGTGTTTTTGTCCAGTCAGGCTGCTATAACAAAATGCCTTAGACTGAGTAACTTATAAAATTTCTCACAATAATGTAGGTTGGGAAGTTCAAGATCAAGGCAATGGCAGTGTGGGGTGAGGGTCCTCACAGATGGTGGCTTTTAGTGGTGTACTCACATGTGGAAGGGGCGAAGCAGTTCTTTGGGACCGCTTTTATAAAAGCACAAATCCCATTCATCATAGATGCATCCTCCCAACCTAATAACCATCTAAAAGACCCCACCTCCCAAAACCATCTTCTTAAGGATTAAAATTTCAACATATAAATTTTGGGGGAACATAAACATTGATTATAGCAATAATAATTTCCATTTAGAGACTGAAGACCTTTTTTAAACTCGTTACTTCAGTTGGAAATATAACCAATGGCCTAGTAAAGTGGTCAGGGCTTCAATTACCAGGTTGACTGCTTAGACCTCATTATGTGCTGCTTCTCCATTTTATGCACTCTGTGGGAATGCAACCCACCTGTTTTAGTAGAGAGCCCTGAGTTCTAATAGAGTCTCTAAAATTCAGTAGTATTCTAGAATTCTGTGTGACCTGGTGGATCTGTTCTAAAACCTCAGAACTGAAAAAGACTTAGGAGTCATCTTGCTTAACATCTCACCTAACATAAATTCTTTGTACAGCAACTCCTACACCAAGCATCCAGGTGTGACTGGAACTCCTCCAGATAATGTGTACTACCTCACAGGGCAGCTTGAAGGAAAGTTCTTGTTTTTCAGGGTGCTGGTTGTTTTTTTTTTTTTTCTTCTTTTCCCAACTTTATTGACAGTTAAAAATGGTGTAGGTTTAAGTTGTACAACTTGATAATTTTCTATACCTAAACATTGTGAAATACCCTCCATAATCAACCAAATTAACATACCCGTCACCTCACCCAGTTACCACTGTGTGTGGCGGGGGAGGGCCGGGGGACGGGGATGCCGCGGGGGGCGTTGAGAGAGAGAAGATGAGAGTGCTTAAGATCTACCCTCAACTTTGAAACTAAAAAATATGCGTGACTACAGAAAATGTCCTGAACTTTTTCTATCCTCATGTTCCTCATTTTTAAAGCGTAGATACTGATGTCTACCTCCTAGATTATTATGAAGATCAGACAAAATAAATTATATATAGCTCTCTCTCACACCAGAACTTAAAATATACTCATTTTCCCCACAGACACTTTAGCAATAAGTTTGGATAATATTTGCTTCTTCTTAGATATATTAGTTTCCCTTTATTTCCTAAGGGCTGTTATAACAAATTATCACAAACAGAGTGACTTAAAACAACAGAAATTTATTCTCTCACAGTTCTGGGACCTGGAAGTCCTAAATCAACATGTCAGCAAGGCCATGCACTCTCTGAAGGCTCTAGCCAGAGATTGTCCCTTGCGTCTTTCTAGCTTCTGGTGGTTGCCAACGATATTGGCATTCCTTGAAATGTAGACACACATTCCAGTCTTTGCCTCTATCATCACATGATATTATCCCTGTGTGTTTGTCACAAACTCCTCTTTTCTTACAAAGACCCTAGTCCTATTGGATTTAGGGCCCACTCTAACTCAGTGTGACTCATCTTAACTGATTACATTCACAAATGTCAATTCCCAAATAATGTCACATGCAGAGGTGTCGGGTAGACATGAATTTTGGGGAGGACATGATTCAGCTCCGCACACTAGAGTTGTTATTACTATTAAATGAAATATTATATAAACTATAAAGTACAAATAGATTCCACTTCTCACATTTCCAGTTGGTAGGTACCTTGAAGATATTGCAGGTTCAGTTTCAGACTACCTCAATGCAGTGAATATTGCAATAAAACAAGCCATTGAAATTGTTTGGTTTCCCAGTGTATATAAAAGTTATGTTTACATTATACCATTGGCTATTAAATGTGTGATAGCATTATGTCTAAAAAATGTACATACCTTAATTTAAAAATATGGTATTGCTAAAAATGCTAATGATCATCTGAGCCTTAAGAGAGTCAAAATCTTTTGCCTGGTAGAGGGTCTTGCCTCCATGTTGGTGGCTGCTGACTTATCAGGATGGTGGTTGCCGAAGGCTGGGGTGGCAGAGGCAATCTCTTAAAATAAGATGACAATTAAGTTATCTGCATTGATTGACTCCTTCATGAAAGATTTATCCTTAGCATATAATGCTGTTTGATAGTATTTTACCCCCAGTAACACTTCTTTCAAAGTTGGAGTCAGTCCTCTCATACCCCACCACTGCTTTATTAACTAAGTTTATAGAATATTCTAAATCCTTTGTTGTCATTTCAACAAGGTTCATAGCACCTGATCAGGAATAGATTCCATCTCAAGAAGTCATGTCATTTGCTCATCCATAGGAAGCAACTTCTTATTCATTCAAGTTTCATTATGAGATTGCAGCAATTAAGTCCCATCTTCAGGCTCCACTTCTAATTTTATTTCTCTTACTAGTTCCATCACATCTGCAGTTAACTCCTCCATTGAAGTTTTGAACTCCTCCAAGTCATCCCTGAGAGTTGTAATCAACTTCTTCCAGATTCCTATTCATGTTGATATTTTGACCTCTTCCATAAATCACAAATGTTGTTAATGGTATGTAGAATGATGAATTCTTTCCAGAAGCTTTGTCATTTACTGTGCCCAGATCCATCATGGAAAGCACTATCTAGGGCAGCTATAGCTTTATCAGATATATTTCTTAAATAATATTTGAAATATGTATTTCCTGAAATATGTATTTCTTAAATCATACTTTAAAAAACACTTGATGCTGGGCACAGTGGCTCACGCTTGTAATCCCAGCACTTTGGGAGGCTGAGGCGGGTGGAGGTCAGGAGTTCGAGACCATCCTAGATTACACGGTGAAACCCTGTCTCTACTAAAAATAGAAAAAATTAGCCAAGCATGGGGGCGGGCGCCTGCAGTCCCAGCTACTTGGGAGGCTGAGGCAGGAGAACGGCATGAACCTGGGAGGCGGATCTTGCAGTAAGACGAGATTGCACCACTGCACTCCAGCCTGGGCAACAGAGCGAGACTCTGTCTCAAAAAAAAAAAAAAAAAAAAAAAA
>NW_012106341.1:131936-179393 GCF_000951045.1 Mandrillus leucophaeus
CACTTGATGTATTACTTAACACTTGAATGTCAAAATTACTCTTTGATCCATGGACTGCAGAATAAACGCTGTGTCAGCAGGCATAAAAAGAACATTACTATCATGTACATCTCTATTACAGTTCTTAGGTAAGCAGGTGCATTGTCAATAAGCAGTAATATTTTGAATAAAATCTTTTATTTTGAGCAGTAGTTCTCAAAACTAGGCTTAAAATAGTCAGTAAACCATTCTGTAAACAGACGCGTTGTCATTGAGGCTTTGTTATTTCATTTATCAGACACAGGCAGAGTAGATTTAGCATAATTTATAAGGGCCCTAGGATTTTTTTGAATGGTAAATTTGCATTGGCATCAACCTAAGGTCACCAGCTACATTCGTCTCTAACAAGAGAGTCAGCTTGTCCTTTGAAGTTTTGAAGCCAGGCATTGACTTCTCTTCTCTAGCTATGAAAGTCCTAGAGGCCATCTTCTTCCAACAGAAGGCTGTTTTGTCTATATCAAAAATCTATTGTTTGCTGTAGTCACCTTCCTGAATGATCTTAGCTAATTCTTCTTGATAACTTCCTGTTTCACGTTGAACTTTTGTGAAACATATGGAGTTAGCTACTTTCCTTAAACCTCATAAACCAGCTTCCACTACTTTCAAACTTTTCTTCTGAAGCTTTCTCACTTTTCTCAGGTTTTATAAAATTGGAGAGAGTTAGGACCTTGTTCTAGGTTCAGCTTTGGCTTAAATAAATGTGGTCTATACAGACCTCTAAAACTATCTCCATATCGTCAATAAGTCTCTTTTGTTTTCTTATCACTCACGTGTTCCCTGGAGAAGCACTTTTAATTTCCTTTGAGAACTTTTTCTTTGCATTTACAATTTGGCTATTGGGTGCAAGAGGCCTAGCTTTCAGCCTATCTTGGCTTTTGACGTGCCTTCCTTAATTATATATAGCTTTTGATTTACAGTGAGAGACAGGCTATGTTCAATGACTCATGACTATAATCCCAACACTTTGGGAGGACAAGGCAGGAGAATCACTTGAGTCCAAGAGTTCAAGACTAGCCTAGGCAAGATGGTGAGACCTCATTTCTACGAAAAAAAAAAAAAAAAGAAAGAAAAAATTGCTTTAAGTAGCCAGGCATAGTGGTGCATACCTGTGGTCCCAACTACATGGGAGACTGAGGTGGGAGAATCACTTAAGCCCAGGAAATCAAGACTACAGTGAGCCATTTTCATGTCATTGGACTCCAGCCTGGGTGACAGAGACCCTGTCTCAAAAAAATAAAGTGAGAGATGTGTAACTTTCTTTCACTTGAACACTTAGGGGCTATTGTTGGGCTATTAATTGGCTTAATTTCAATATTGTCGTATCTCAGAAAATAGGGAGGCCTGAGGAGAATGAGAGAGATAGGCCAACAGTTGGTGAGTGGAGCAGTCAGAACATATACAACATTGATCAATCTCACCGTCTTATATGGGCATAGTTTATGGTGTCCCAAAACAATTATAATAGTTACATCAAAGATTACTGATCACAGATCACCAAAACAGATATAATAATTAAAAAGTCTGAAATATTGTGAGAATTACCAAAATGTGACACAGAGACATAAAGTGAGCAAATGCTGTTGGAAAAAGTGGTGCCAATAGACTTACTTGACACAGCATTGCCACAAACCTTCAATTTGTAAAAATGACAATGCTCAATAAAGTGAAGTGCAATAAAATGAGGCATGACGATGTGTGTGTGTATGTGTGTGTACACTATACACACATTATGTATTCAATAATTACTTTCTATCATAGTAAAATAAATTAGTTACCAGTTAGAGGCAAAATGAGATAATTCCTACCTCCATATAATAAAGTTAAAAGAGAATACATAAATGGGTTTATGTCTTGTATTACATTTCAATATATAACATTAATTCATTTTAGAAAGTCTATGGTCATGAGATGTATGACGTTAGGAATCCCAATATGTTGAGCATCAAATTTAATTTTCTATTTGCTCATGTTTGATGATTGAATTACATTGATGTGATGGTTACAAAGTTTAACAGTCCACTTACAGTTTTTTAATAGAAACCTCTAAGGAATGTTGATTCCGTCACAATGTAACAGCAGATATAGATTTAGTTCAATGATTATCTACATATAAATATTTAAATAAAAAGGGATGGCATCAGTCATCTTTTATAATCCATAAGTTGGGTAATATAATGAAATCTTAGAATGGTTCACTTATTCTTAACTTGTGAACATTGTAAGTATTAGCATTTAAATTAATATTAGCAGAACAATTGAGTTAGGTGAAGTCTTTTCTTCATAGTAACCTGTAGCAAGTCAATCAATGTCACTTAAATTGCTGCACTTGGACGCCCAATAGCATATAATTTTCACTGAGTGGTACTGGGTAAAATACACCTCAAATACTATAATCGATCCTAGGAGAGAACAAAACCGAGACTTATTTTGCAGACAAGATGTGATAACAAGAGTACTTCAAGCTTCCTGCATAGAAATATAGAAATTCATATAAATAGTAGAAGGACTACATTTTTGTCATGAGCTATAACACTTTTACTTTGAATTGAAGACACATTGGGGTTGTATTTCTGATATAAATAGCATATAAGAAAATGAGAACTTTTTTGATTATCTAAAAAGAGAGTGAGGAAGACATCTAAAAAAAGTTAAATCTCTTTAAGTTTTCATTCTCTAAAGTAAAAGAATCCTTTTTATGTTCACAATTCCCTCTCTACAATGAGTTTATCAGGCCTGTAAAGCTATACTAATTTAATAGATACAGGTGGTATCATTCACATTGCCATTGTCGCCAGCCTGAAGTTCTCATTACTGTCACCTGAAACTACACTTGTTTTCTAACTGTTCTTGCTGCTATAACCTTTCCCCTGTGTTAGTATACATATTCCTAGTCCAAGTTTCACATTAACCTTCCTCTAGCATGGCTTTCATCATGCCATTCCCTTGAAGAAAAATCTGCTTGTACTCTCATCACATTCAAGTCATCCTAGCCTCATTCCAACACATCTGAGATCTGATCACAGCCAATCTCTTCAGTTTTATTTCCCATGTCTTCTCGTCAAAACCAGACAATCCAGATTTTCCCTTCTCTAGAGACAGTCTACACCTTCCAACGTCTCTGCCTTTGCTCTGATTATGCTACCTGAATTGACCTTTCCCCATCCAAACCTTTTTCAGACCCATTCAAATGTCCTTTCCTTCATGACGCTTAACTGATTCAACTCTCTTCCTTACAACTCCTTCCAACTACGAGTGTATCGGTTACAGTGTTTAGCACATTCCGGTTTATCTTTAACTTTGCTGCTTATCTTTCTCCCTTACTGATCTTTCTTGCACAGTTCATAAGGAGAAGTCATGTTTGCATCACATTTTAGTCATCCCCAGCAAGTAGTGGAACACCTACATGAATTAATTCAAATGAGTTTTCCATGTGATATTTTTAATGAAAATTCCACGGGAGATTGCCATCTCAGAGAGAAGACTAATTGAAGACTCCTTCACAGATTATCAGATGAGGATGTGGTATCAAAGAAGCTTGAATTGTTATAAATGTATCTGCTCTGAGGAGGCAGATGAAGGGAAATTGTATATAGTAACTTCTTAAATAAATACTATCGGAAGTTCCTTTAAAATAAAACCTGTATGTTCACCTTCACTGAGTAATCATAGACCATATTTCTGTATCTTCCTTATATTCATAGCTTTCTTTCACAGATGTTGCTAGAAAATACAAAATGAAGTTGAGATTTGGAAAATTTTAGGTTTATTTGATTGGTGTCACAAGCTGACTTTCAGGGTGAAAAAAAAAAGAAGAAAAAATCTGCTTTAGATACTATTCCAAATAAGACAATATAAAAATAAGTAAGAATAACCAATCTTTCTCCCATTACTTATTTGTGAGACAAAGAGAAGAATCTAAAACTTTTAAAGCATGTTGGAACGTTTGAATACAGTCCCTATAAAATACAAGTTGCACTTCTTGTCACCTGGCCTTCACTCAAACACTTCTCATTTTGTTAAACTCTCTTTTCAGCTGAACCTCCTGATGATAGAAAATACAACTTTACATTCTGCCAGTGGAATTGCTTGGAACCAGAATTATAACTGGATATTCCCCTGTGGGAATTTCACTTTTCATATGCGTTGTTAAGCATCTTACTTTGTATTTAGATAAAGCTTTTTACTTCATGACTGCTTCGTTTCTCTCCTTTATGAAATCCAGGTAGTGTAAATCAGCTCTTTTGACTTGTACATTTAATTAGAACAGCAGTTAAGAAAAGGTATTAATAAAATCCTCCTTCTATTAAAATAGAGGTCAATAGTGGCATATTACTACTCCATAGAGAATATAACCAAATTTAAAGTGGGGAGCTGTTTAACAGATATTAGGCTCTGGAGAACAATCAAACTCCTGTAAACTTTCTTGGAAAAAATCTCATTATATAACAGAAAATGTAGAATGAAAAAGCATTTTTAGATTTAAACTAATTAGATTATGTCTTGATGTTTGCCACTATTACTCATAAAAATGGTTATCCATAAAAAAACTAATTGCTTTATTTCTATTGCATCTTATACTATTTACTTGTTTTGAAGATTTTTAAAGAATTTTCTTTTGCTGTTTAGGTGTATTTGGTTTCTCCTTAATTACTAGTAGCTGCCCAGGACATTCACACAAAATCTCTGGCCTCACGTCAGTGACTTGCCAACCTACTGCATTACCATCCTTGGAGCAAACACTGGGCAGTTAAGATCCTAAGAACGATCTTACCAAAAAACAATCAAATTAACTGGAGAATAATGTCCAACTCTAAAGGGATAACCTTCTCCATTGGTCATATCCCAACTTTGGTTTTGCACAGTTCTAGATACCATTTTTTGACTATTAATTCAATAAAGCACCGCTGTTTAACATTCCTTGTTTCCTATTATTCAATTCTTCATTCCTGCTCCTTGGGCTCACTCCTCAACATAATTGGCACCTAATTCTTTGTCTCAACTTTTCTATTGGGAAGAACTATGCTAAGACAAATACTGAATATGCCACAAGGGGATATTGTGCACTGAGCTTTATAATTTATTTTTCCATAAAGCTATTTTTTTTCCTTTGTCGAGACAGGGTCTCACTCTGTCGCTCAGGCTGGAGTGCAGTGGTGCAATCATGGCTCACTGCAGCCTCGAACTCCTGGGCTAAAGCACTATTTTTTAAAAGAACATCTCATCTCAGGTCCAAAGAATGTATCCAAAGAATACATTCAGGGAAACAAAGAGCTAGAATGAGCTACGTTCCAATACAGAATAAAACCCAATTCCTTGTTTTGACTCCTCACAAGAAAATGTGAGGCAGAAATGCAACCTCTGTAACCTGGTCTTGAGTTCTCTCTTCGAACTCAGACCTTATCCCTCTATTTCTCAGTTCTTTACTCCACTACTTCTGTTCTTCTTTATCTTTAAATATGTCACACATGTTCCTACCTCTGAACTTCTGCCCTTGCTGTTCCCTGGACTAGCAACAGATAATTGTCTGTATCATGGCATGACTCATTTTTTCACTTAATTCAGGTCTCCATCTAAATGTCACCTCAGCAGGAATGCCTACCACAGTATCTAAAATATCACCTCCAGTCACTTTCTTTTACACAGTTTTATTTCTCTTCAAAGCCCTTCTCACTATTTGAAAACACTCATCACTCTCTTATTTACTAGTTGCCTTCCCCCATTAGAATGACAGCTTCAGAAGGGCAGAGCTTCTGTTCACTATTACCAACACCTGAGAAAATCTGTGTCTTTGAAAATGTGTGTGTGCTCTTCCTCATTCTCATTTTTCTCATTTTCTTATAGAGCAGGGAAAATGCAATCCCTAACCATTTTGGAAAAACATTGCTCTCTATTCCTTAGCAATCTCCTTAGCATGCCATACTGCCTTTACTTATCTGTTTCTTTGCCTCTTTGGTTTTTCCTCCCCACATTCACCTGGTGAATTCTCAGTCCCACTTCAACACTCAGATTCAGAATCATCTGTCCATGAAACCATGCCAATGGCCCACCCAGCTGGATGCTCTGCCCTGCGTGTCCTTTGCTCTGTGTACTCACTTATCTTAAGGCATGTCACTTTGTACTATAAAGGCTTGATTGGCGGGCACAGTGGCTCATGCCTATAATCCCAGCACTTTGTGAGGCCGAGGTGGGGGGGATCACCTGAGGTCAGGAGTTCGAGACCAGCCTGACCAACGTGGAGAAACCCTGTCTCTACTAAAAATACAAAATTAGCCAGGAGTGGTGGCGCATGCCTGTAAGCCCAGCTACTTGGGAGGCTGAGGCAGGAGAATTGCTTGAACCCAGGAGGCAGAGGTTGCGGTGAGCTGAGATTGTGCCATTGCACTCCAGCCTAGGGAACAAGAGTGAAACGCAGTCTCAAAAAAAAAAAAAAAAAAACCTGATTATATGTCTCCGTCTCCTGACTCTGAGTTCCTCTGTCCTTCATCACTCACTACATCTTTAGTGCTATCAACCTGAGACACTAGAAAAAAATTAATTCTCAATATGTTGGGTTTACTCAAGAATTAGGAAAAAGTTATCATAATCCCGACGCCATTACTGGGCAAGTGTTCTTCCATACACGTCTTATCCAAATTACTGCAGTGCTAAAGAATGTCTAGTGGTAAATTTCATCAAAGCAGAGGATGTGTGAAGGACGTGAAAGGGTTTCTTGAGGAATATTTTACAAGTCCTCGGAAACAGCTCTCATCTCAGATATGCATGAGCCTTCTCTCTTCGTGCCTTCCTGACCCTATTTTGTCTGAATCTCACAAAAGTGATTTCATCCTGGTATATTCAACTTTCACAGTACATAGAGCAGTGCCTCCCTCAAATATTTTTCACCACCACCATCCTAGTCTGACACATTGTGTGCTGAGTGGAATATTTTTGAAGTTGCTATGTTTTCTTTCCTTACCAGACTTCCTAAGTTATGTCTCTGTCAAATGCGGTCTGTCTCATAGGATCCTTAATGTTACAATCGTCTTTTTTTTTTTTTAATTCTGTTTTCATACTTTAAGTAAAATGGGCTGTAAATAATACAGTGTATTAATGGATGGACTTAACAGCATTTTGATATGATTACTTTGCGCCACCTCTGGGGTTTCTTTATAGCAGGGACTGTACCAACTCAAAGCAGCCTCCAGTTTTGGAACCTAGAAGCCCCTCCACTTTGCTCACTGCAGTCAGTGCAATCTTGTACAAATGGGAATCTGACTGGGTCACACACTCTTACCAGCTATACTGCTTCCCCTCACAGCCTTTGCCAGTGCCGTTCTCTGTCTGGAAATGCTCTGTCTTCCCTTGCTTCTTCCCATACATCGCTACTGATTTTCCAGTTTCACTCAGTAACTATTAACCCTCTATTATACACCTTTATGGCACCAACCACTTCTCTTTTGGGAATACTTCACACTTGTAGTTTTACTTCGATCATATGATCAATGTCTGTTTCTCCCTGGAAGGTGACCTCTCAAAGGAAAGAGACTGTTGTTTTTATTCCCCTAGCACAGGGCCAGGCACATATAAGTGGTCAATAAATATTCTTAGCATAAATGAATGAATACCCACACAAAACTGTGTGGGCATTCATAACCTAACCGAGTTTCTAATATGCAATGTAAGGGTTGCTATGGAAAAAGAACCCTTTTCAGTCAGCCCGAGAGGATTTTGGTTCCTAAAGTAGCCTTAAATTCTTATAGAGTTTAAAAAAGGAGTAGCTCTTTGAACCTGATCATTTTTAGAATGCTAGCCTAGGCTGTAAGTCAAAGGGAGAAAGCTTTATGTTCACAAATCCCAAGGGGTTAAGGGCACGATCCAGGGAACCTGGAAGAAAAGTCGGCCACTGAAGCATGAAAAACCAGGTGTAAAATAACTTTCAATTCAGGTCCACTTGTTAAGGGATTCTAAGTTTTACAGTCCTTGATCTTCCCTGTATAAGATTACTTTGTAATTCAATTGTTTCCTCAACTCAAAAGAACTTGATCTTACTTTTTTTTTTTAAATTCAGGTGTTGAGTGAACTGAAAGATAGAGAATAAAGAGATTAATTAAAGTGAGATAGCCATGGTCAAGTTCACTCTCTGCTGAGTGTATCGCCCTCATCTTAAATCTTCTTAAACCACACACAATTAATTTGAAAGCCTGAGGGCACTTGCATGGAAAGGATAATGGGCTGAATCTTTAAATGATATAAAATTCTTAATCTAAAGTCTCTCTGCTTTATTGGTTTATGTTAACACCTTACTGATTAATCTTGTGATGATTGAAGCTGTTTCTATTCAGGGAAATCAAATTGATGGTTTGATCTATTCTATTTTTACTCATTTTAAATTCTCAGTAACCACACGATTGAATTGACTAAACTATAATCTAAATCTTAAAACTGCAGAAAATACCAGATTGGTCATCATGTAATCCAATAAATATTATAGAAGTCACTAGTTTCTATAATATTTTCTAAATATTTTTATAAGTAGTTGCAGACAAGATACATATGCAACTGTAGAAGACTAATTTGTAAATTACCCACATGTACAACTCTAAGAGACTGATTTGTAAATTACAGCATATCCATACAAGTGCTATTCTGATGCTACCTACAAAATGATGTTTTTAGAGGCATGTTGGTGACATTCTCACACAATAAGGGAAAAGGAAGGTGATGAAACTACATAAAAAGTACAAATCCAGTTTTTGTGGGAGAAAAAATAGGAAATGTATATCTGTATATATTCCTGTGTATAAACACATGCAGGAAATATATATGTGAAAAGAGACTACATATTTTTGAAATACATATTTGAAAACAGGCGATACATTTATTATATATGTATGCTTACGTGGGTGTGTAGATATTATATATATGCGTATTATGTATAACAGATATACACCCACACAAATATATATATTTTATATGTATGTGAAATATGAGGGAATGGTAAAGAGATAATTATAAAGGCATATTTTTCTTTCATCTTCATACTTTTTCCTGTGTTTTCCAAGTAGCCTATCCATTTTAATAATTAGAAGAAATCAACATTTAAAAAATTAGCTTTATGGCTTTCAATGAAGAAAATCATCTTCAGAAGTTTCTCATTATTTGGGGTAGTCTTGTTGTAGAGAAATGGGGAGGAAAAAAAAGATATACCACCCACGATCTTCTGCCACTACTAAAATAGTCTCTCTCCACCCCCTACCACACACACAATGATGCTACTGTAGGCTCAGTGCCTTGACATCTAAAAGCTATGCTGTGTCAGTATCTGTAACTGTAACACTCTAGCCATGTATTTTTAGCTGCTGATAACCTAGAACTGATGCATCATTTGAAACTAGCAAAGAGCCCCTTTATTTTGTACTCTAAAGGCTCTGGAAACCAAGACACCATGGGACCTCCATTAATTGTGGATGAAGAAAAGTCATGGGGGAGAAAATTTAAAAAGACCTGTGTAGCTCCTCACGTAGCAAAGTCTACCTTATTGTGAAGCCTGCATCTGTGGAAGGGGATTTTCTGCAAAGACCGCCCTCCCCAAGGATGGGAGAAGCCAGCCTACACGAAGTGGCCTGGCACTGTGAGGGCTCACACAGAGAATCTTCTCACTCAGCCTCTTTCCAGGGCTGCAAACACTTTTAGAGAATCCATGATGAATTAAAGAGAAAATTGAATTGATCCTGAAAACATTCTGCAGGGCAGGCTACAACATTTTCAGGACCCAGAATAAAATGAAATTGCGGGTCTTCTTGTTCAAAAGTAGAAGAAAAGTGCCGTTAATGATGCTAAAGTATAAAGCTTTTTCTTTTCTTCCTTGTCTTTCTCTTGGTTTGTCCTGGTGTTTTGCTTACTGTCAAATGGCATTCAAATTTTTAAAAAAATAGGTTTTCAATTATTAGCATGAATTTTACCATTCCTCTTTATATTGTATAATCCCTATTTCAAATACAAATATATGAGCATTCAAACTCATATGCAGAATCACCAAAATTACCATAGCTAGTACATGCACGGGCATGTTGTTCTTAGCAAAACAGTGGAAATACTGCACAGAATTAATTCAGCTGTTTTTATTTCACTTCTTGATATGTGCACATTCTACCAACACTCTACTTTTAGCTTACTATGGAGTAGAGACAGAGTGATAGGGAAACTATAGGCTGCCCCATTTCCCATTCCTTCTGTGTCATTTTCAGGCTGCGTGGTTATCCAATACAGGGAAGTAACTAGAGTAAGTAAGGAAATGATAGGGTTCCTTCCTCATTCATGTGTCCTAGAGCACCATTTCCTTCTTTTTACATTTAAAGCAAATTCTGGCTTGAACAGAAAGCTTGGCGTCTCAGGGTTCTCAGTACACCTGCTTGCTCAGTCATAGGTATAATGTGCTTACCTTGTACTCACTGAACAGCCACACATTGTGGGCCCACGAGAATTCTGTGCTCGTGGGACACCATAAACACTGCATGCAAATACAGTAGCCAGAAAGGTAAGCATATATTTTGTGCTTATCTCCTCTGCCTACACATATACTCCACTGTCCCATCAAACTTATCTTACAAAATACAAATTCAAAGATAAAACTGTTAAGAATGTCAAAATCACAAGGAGTATTAAATCAATTTCAGGGCGCTTCTGATCACAAGTCCTTTTTGGCTACATAGACTGCACATCTATGACCCAGCCCTGACATACTGCTTTGGGTTTTAGCCAAAGTACTTTCAAGCCTTCTCAGCAGTCTGATGTCTACTTATCTAATTAATGAAATTAAGTTTGCCAGACCCGGGGACAAAGAGCAGGACACGTGCACCCTGAAATCTACACAAAAAGAAAGTGGAACAAACTCACCAAATAAGGAAGCTAACCATAATGATCTGATATTTACATGAGGTTATAAGACTATTTCAGCAAAATCCTGCTTTACAATTCACGAATTAAGCCAGTAGTGGAAGAGTGATTAGAGAGCAGCAAAGAAGAAAAGTTTGCTCACTGATTATTTCAGATGCAGTTCCTGAGATTGACTGGGACACTAATTGGAGAATCATTAAATGCAAAGGTACAGTCTTACATATATCAATGGTCTGTTTTCTTTCTGGTTGACAAAAATGAACAATTCCAGGAATCATGCTGAACACTGTAATCTGATAATTAGGGAAGAGCTCAGTGGAGCAAGGAAAGGAAACAGGAAAATTAAATTTAAAAAGAAGCTGATGAAGAGCCAGGCACCAACTGACACAAAATTGTCCGTTTAAGCTGTTCTTAAAGAGAAACTGAAAATGCTCTTCATAAACAAGATTTAGTGGTATCAAAAGCAGCTTTTCTGTAAAATAATACCAACGTTGCCAAGGCAATGCATTTCTTAACCAAGCAAGTTAATATTGCTTCTGCCTACTGCTTGGCTTCAAAATAAGCAAGGCCAGTCTAATACAATGATCAAATCCAGTGCATTTTAAGTGAATTGTGTAGATGTACTCTGTAGCCATCCACATATATAAGGAGACTCTCATATCAATAAATCAGGAAAGGAAGATTAACCAGAAGTTTTCTGCTGGACACTGATTTGGTATAATTTCTATAATTTCCATAATTTATAATTTCTATAATTTCTCGGTTTGGCCAGTTTTCTAGTGCCCCAATCCTCCTCTAGCCTGAGGTCCTGATAAAAACCACAGTTTATGGCCTCCTTCCTAAAAAGCTATCTTCACCTGAGCTGCATTCTGTTACTCATGCCTTCCGGTGTAATTCAATCTCCAATATTCACATGTGGGCCAATCACCATTGGTCAAACGCCAACTGCTTGAGTTACAAATTGAACACCAACGTATACCTCTAACTATATTTCTGTTGCCATTATCACCAGATTAGAACTCTGGATTCAGTTGGCTCAACTCTGAAATCATTCCTGATGTTATAACTTGGACAACCCAGCTCCCAATTCTAAAATCATTCTTTATCAACTCCTGCGTTTTCCTCAGACCTTTAATCCACTAGTTACTGTCGTTTAAAACTGGCTCATTCTCTTCTGTTGGCCCCAAGTTGTTGAGAACTTAGCAAATCTCCAGCTTGAGTTTATCTGAGATGCTAACTTAGTTTCAAGGTCACTCCAATGTGGCACCCCAGCATCTGTCATATAACTCTGTTCCTATCCCAAATCCTAAGTCCAGAATTGGGGAGCACTCTCCTCTCTCATAAATACTTGTTGTGCAGTCAACTTTTGTGCCTTTCTATTCCATTGTAAATAGGAAGAAAAAAAAATAGTATAACTGTAAGAACTGAGAAGTATTAAGAAGGTTCTTCATCTCAAAAATTGTTCCAATCCAAGTGCCAAAATACTTACAATATTACATTGTAATTAAACTCAATTAAACATAAATTTCTTCAATCACTAACCAAAAAAGACATCATGGATGACTCTACACATATTAAAGATAAATCAGGCATAGTTCCTGCCCTTGGGGAGCTGACAGTTCAGTTAGAAAGAAATAACATACATTAGACTATATTTTGGTTACTTTTATATATGTGCATAATAGAAATATTTATGAAATGCTATGAAAATATAGAGACAATTTTCTTTGCATTAATCTTTGCTCTCTTCCAGACATTATTTTATTCAAATTATTTCAAGAGGTAATATACCAGTCATTAGAGCTATCGAGATCCTCACTCTCCTCCAACTGTGTGGTAGAAGGTGATAAGAGTGCTGGGAAATATTAAAGCAAGATAAGAGGCATTCATAAAATATTCATTAATGTATTCATTCATGCATTCAATATTTATAAATCACCAATTCTGTGACAAGCACTCTACAAAATACTGTGTAGGATGAGAAGTTCTATGAGGCATAGTAAATGTCTTCAAAGGTAACTCGTGTTACGTTTTCCTTGATGTTGAGAAACCAAGTTGAGACTTTTGTAATTTAGAGTTTAATAGCTAAAATTTTAGTATCTCAGGCCTTCATCCATATTCTATTGTACAACAAATTCTTATAGGTTCAAAAGGGTATTACACCTTTTATTCCATTGAGTCATCTATATTCCCGCTTGTTCCTTCTGTGGTTGCTCAGCTTCATTTCTCCAATAACTTTTTTTAAAAAAAAGAAAAGAAAATTGATTGCTTAGACTTGTATTTCACAAACAGGAGCTACAGCTGCTTACATCAGAAAGAATCACTTGGGTTACTTATCAAAATGCAGAAAATCTGACTCAGAATCTCTGAGGTTGAGGGCCGGAAATCTGCATTTTTAATAAGTGCACAAATGATTTTGATTAACAGTGAAGTTTGAGAGCTTCTATTCTGATACATCTTTACCTTTGCCTTATACTCTTGAAGACATAGGTCTTTCTATTTTTAAATACTCTTCTACCTCTTAGACTTCATATCTCAACTATCCGTTTGACAAAGAGACTTTCTCGAACCACCTAAAATTAACCAGGTGTCACTTAATATTCTTCTTTTATAAAGCCCAGTTCCTTTCTATCAAATAACTGATAACATTATTATACATTTTCATTTATTCTGCTTGAAGCATAGTTCTGCCTCTCTAAGCTGCATAAGGGCAGCTACCATATCTGTTTACTTTGCCATTATATATTATCTCTTAGCACAGGGCTTGGTACAGAGTAGATGCCTAATAAATTATTCAGTGAATGAGATAAAAAAAGAATAGTAATTACCTTCATACACATGAAGATGGAACAAAAACACTATATAAAGTAATATACAGAATATGTAACAAGTTAATATATGGTCAATTCTATACAAGTCATAAATGCTTTAAGAATTTAGGAGGAAAGAATCAATGTGCACTGATGTGATCAGGAAAGTCTTACAAGATGAAATGAAAGCTTAGCTGGGCTCTAGATAGTAATTAAAATCTGCAAAGAGTGAGAGAAAGAATTCATAGACAAAAGTTCAGAGGCCAGAATCACAATGTTTCAGTTAAATTATCCCAAGATTTATTCCAATTCAGCACATTCTGTTTACAGATAAATGTGGTAAGGAATTTTTTTTATATTTTGATTGATTTCCTTGTCCCTGGAGGAACAGTCCATAGAAAAGCAACATTCTAAATTCTCAGTGGTTTTATTGATCCCCCCTACCAATTCCTAGAAATAATAACTCTGTGAGATTCAAAGTATAAAGAGGTTAAAAGAGCATCAAAATGATATCAGATATCCAATCAGACATTACAAAACATGACAGAAATGATGTAAATATTGAAACAAAATGTACATCCAACCTATCAGGGAATCAAATCAGAATGTAAAAAAAAGTTGTTTCCTCTAATATAAATCAGAAATCTGGGTATCAATCTTCCCCAAATTTAAAAAACATGAGTGGCCAGTCTACTTTTATTTCCATTCCTATTGTTTTCCTTTACAAACACAAAGAAAAAAGGTATTTCTAAAAAAATCTTCAATTAAATGATCAGTCTACTAAACAGTCTCAACTTGAAGAGATGCAAATATAAAATGATTTTCTTCTCCTGTTTGTTACCAAACACATTTTATAAGTTCTCCCTTTACATAGTATTTATGTCACTTTCAGACATTAAAAGAAGTCTTGTGAGTTATCACTGTATGTCCTTTCATACATACGTACATATTATTTTTTAACTAGGAAATTATTCAATTTCAGAAAAAAGATCGATTAAAATTGCTCACAAAGCTTCTGCCATATTAAAATCAGTAAGTTGGTCTTGCCCTCCCTCTGTAAGAGCCAGAACACTGGTGGGAAGAGAGGAGTATAAAAATATATAAAACAACTGCTCTAGGGAATTGATGCTATGATCTCTGAGAGAATGCTATGATCTCTGAGAGAAGGAAAATATGTGAGATAGGCTTTTCAATCTTCCTGGGTTTTGGACCGAAGAAACATAATGGTCCGCAGCACATGGTAGGGAAACTGAGCACAGCCTGGGGATCTCACTGATCTCACTAGGCAGAGATCAAGGTTTGGATTTGCTGAGACCACCAGAATTTGCCAGGCAAGATACAGAGAGGAATAAGATACAGAGAGGGAGACTTCCAGAAACTTTCATGGTGTTTGGGGAGAGGTCCTAGAATCTGTTTCTAAATACTAAGCTGTCAAACGTAGGATTGGACTTCAAAGGCCAAGCAAAGAGCCAATAGAGAGCTATAAAATGAACAATTCCCGGAGATCAAACTGAACTGGAAGGCACTCAAGTATCAATCAGCCAGAATGGAGAAACCTCTTCACAGCACAGTAGAGACTTCAGAAGATTTGCACCTCAGAAGTAAAGCTAAACTAAGAAAGAATACCCTAGATAGAAATGAAAAATTCATGGAATAAACTTAATAGGAGATTCGACAAGGCTAAAAACAAGTACATATGACCACACAGCAATAGAAAATATCCAAACTGAAGCACAGAAAGGAAATAACTAAAAGGGAAATAAATAAATCCATGGTGACCTTTGGGACAATTTTAAACGATCTAACATATGTGTACTTGAAATGATGAAAGTGACATCAGTAGGAAAATATATGTGAAGGAATATTATCCAGAGACTTTCCATACTTTAAGAAAATGATAAACCAGCATATCCAAGAAATTCAGTCATTCAAAAGCAAGAAAAAAATGAAGTATGAAGTAAACTACATCAAGGTAGTATGGCATAATAAAAAAGAGCAAAACTTAAAAGCAATTACAGAAAAAAAAAAATACATAATCCATGCACATGAAAAAAGACAAGAATGACTAGGGACTTGTTAAAAAAATAATGCTAGCCAGAAGAAAATAGAACATCTTCAAAGTGCCATCAAAACAAACAAACAAAAAATTGTTATTGTAGAATTTAAAAATGAGCAAAATGAATATTAAGAAAAAAGTCATTTTCAGGCAAATAAAAGCTGAAATACGTGTCACCAGCAAATATGCACTTCAAGGAATGCAAAAAAGTTATTTGGAAAGAAAAAATAATGATTTCAAATTGAAACTTTGATCTGCATAAAGCATGAAGAGCTTCAGAAATGTTAATTATATATGTGAATATAAATGACATTTTATTCACGTCTTAATTTATTTAAAAGATAAATAATGAACAAATAGTAAACTATTACAGGACTATAATATATGTAGAAATAAAAGGTTGACAATTACATAAAGGATGGAAGATGAAATTAGATGTAAGCTTTCTTAAGGTTCTTACAATATATGTAAAGTATTATTTTGAGATAGCTTCTAATAAGATAAAGAAGATAACTGTAAATCCAAAAACAATTAATTTTTAAAAATGAAATCAAGGTCTGTAACATAGTTCAATAATGAATATAAAATAAATACAAAAACTACTCAATTCAAAAAAGGCAGGAAATTAGAGACAAAGGAGCAACAACAAAAAGCAATGGTACAAACAGAAAATAAATATTATTGTACACTTAAACTCAGCTATATCAAACTTGACACTAAATATAAGTAGACCAAATGCACCAATTAAAAGGTATGAATTATTAGACTTGGTCAAAAGCAAGACCAAAATATTTGCCTGTCTACAAGACATGCTTTTTAAATACAAAGATATACATAGATTAAAAGTAAAAGGGTGAACAAAGATATCCCACAACAACACTAATCACAAGAAATCAAGAGTGGTTGTATTAATGTCAGACAAAGAAAGTTGTTCATTGTTTTTGAAACAAAGTCTCACTTTGTTGCCCAGGCTAGAGTGTGGTGGCGTGATCTCAGCTCACTGCAACTTCTGTCTCCCAGGTTCAATTGATTCTCATGGCTCAGCCTCCCAAATAGCTGACATTACAGGCATGCACCACCATGCCTAGCTAATTTTTGTATTTTTAGTAGATACAGGTTTTGTCATATTGGCCAGGCTGGTCTCGAACTCCTGACCTCACGTGCCTCGGCCTCCCAAAGTGCAGGGATTGCAGGCATGAGTCACTGCTCCTAGCTAAAAGAAAGATTTTAGAACGAAAAAATTTATCAGGAATAAAAAGAGAAATTCCAGAACAATAAAAGGGGTAGGCAGTTTAGCAAGAGGACATAATTTGTACCATTTCTGAATGGATATTTAAACACTTTTTCTCTCAGTAATTGTTAGAAATAGTACATTTTAAAAATCATTAAATACAAAGAAGAACTGAATCACACTTTTAAGTAATGTGACCTAATTGGCATTCACAGAATATCTTTTCCCAACAATAGTTCAAATACATATGTAACATTCACCAAGACAGGTCGATCATCTTCTGGACCATAAAAGCAGTTTCAATAAATAAAAAGACTAAACCACACAGAACAGGTTCTCTAGGTATGATATAATTAAGTGAAAAATCAATGTTTACATTTTCATGGAATACTGCCAAATACTTTGAAAATTAACAATGTTCTTCTAAATGACCGAGGGGTCAAAGAAGTATTCATGGTTATAGGATATAAATAAAGCAGTACTTAGAGGGAAACCTTTAAATATTTCCATTTAAAGTAAGAAAGGTCTAAAATCAATTATCTAAGCTTTAATCCTAAAAAGCTTACAAAGGAGCAAATTAAGAAAATAAAAATTAAAAAATAATAAAAATGGAAAATTAATGAAGTCAGTTTACTATTTAGAAAAATCATTAAAACTGATAAACTTCTAATTAGATAAATCAAAAAGAAATAAGGAAAGCACAAGTGATCTATGGCAGTAACAAAAGGTGGCATATCACTATGGATTCTACAGACATGAAATATTACAGGAACATTTTGAACAGCTTTATGCCAGGTTAGCATAATAAATAAATTCCCTGAAAGATATAATTACCAAAATTGAAACATGAAGATATCAAAGATGTGAATAGCCACATAACTATTACAAAGTTGAAAGAATAGTTAAAATCTTTCCCATAAAGATACTTCGAATTCGCAGTTTCACATGTAGTCTATCAAAAATTTGAAGAAAAATATAATACCAATCCCATACAAATAATTTCAGAGAACGGAGGAGAATGAAACACTTCCCTAATACTTTCATGATGTTAGAATTACTCTAATACCAAAACCAGACAAGAACAGTACAAAAAAAGAAAATTACAAACCAGTCAGTGTCCTTTAAAAACATCAAATCGACTGCACAATATGTAAAAAAGATACTATATCATGACAAAGTGGCATTTGTTTCAAGAATTCAAAGATGTCTTAACAATTAAAAATTAATGTTTTGCCCATATTAACAAAATGAAATGGGAAAATATGATGATCTTCACAAATGTATTTCTCCATACTTAACACCCATTTACATAAATTTGTTATTAATAGCAAACTAAGAATGAAATAAAACTCCCTCAACTTGACACAGGGTGTCTATGAAAAGCCTGCAGTTATCGCAGATTTAATAGTGGAAGACTGAATGATTTTCCCCTAAGATTGAGAACAACACAATTTAAGTCTGTTCTCACCACTTTTATTCCACATTCTACTGGTGGTTCTAGTAAATATAATTAAGTAAGAAGAGAAAAAATATAAAAGCATAAGAAATGGAAAGGGAAGAAAAAACTGTCATTAATCTCAGAAAACAGGGTTCTGTATGTAGAAAGAAAACTATAAAACAGGTACTAAAACTAAATGAACTTACCAAGGTTTTAGTAAACAAATCCAAGAAGCAATTGTAACTCGATATGCTGGAAAATAAAATTTTTATTATTTCCTATAGTATTCAGAAACATGAAAATATTTATAGATAATTTTTAAATGCCCAAGATCTCTACACTGAAAACCATAAAACATTGCTGAGATTTACTAAATGAGAACTAAATAAATGAAAAGACATACCAATGTATTGGATCAGTATTATTGAGACTCAACATTGTTAAGATGTCAATTCTCCTAGATAAAACACAGTTTTAAAGAAATTGACAAGCTGGCATCATAATTTATAAGGAAATCAAAATGACATAGAATAGTCAAAACATTTTGGAAGAGAAGAATACATTTATGCTACCTGCTTTAAAAACTGAAGAGGATTTGTACCACCTGATTGCAAGACTTATCAAGAAAACATGGCAATGGCATAAGGATTTTTATATTCGTCATTGGAACAAAACAAAGTTCAGAAATATATCCAAACAGCATCCCATTCAACAACAGTTCCAAGGTAATTCAATGGGAAAAGTCTAGTCTTGTCAACAATGACTCTGGAATAAGCCATTCTAAGCATTAATTCAAAATAAATCACACACCTAAAATTGTAAGGTTATAAAAACTTTGAAAGAACATATAGGCACAAGGTAGGCAAACAATTATTAGAACTCATAAAGTACAATGAAAAAATGATAAATTGGGATTCATCAAAATTAAAACCTCCATTCCTCAAAATATAACAGTAAGGAAGTGAAAAAATATTCACAATACTTATGTCTGATAATGGACTTGTATACAGAATATTTTAAAAACTCTCACAGCTCAAAAATAAGAAGTCAATTCAATTTAAAAATAGAGAAAAGATTTGAAGAGATTATCATATCACATGAAAATATTTGAATGGGCAATAAGAACATGAAATGTTACCCAACATGATTAGTCATCAGGGACATGCAAATTAAAACCACCCAAAGATACTATTCACATGCCCGAAATGCTAACATTTTAAAGATTAATTCTGTCTATCAAATGTTACAAAGAATGCAGAACAACTATAACTTTCACATATTGCAAGTTGACGTGTAAAATCGCACACCATTTTTGGCAAATATTTCGACAGTTTTTTATAACACATGACACACAATGTTACTATTCCAGTATATTTACACAGATAAATGAAAGCATATGTTCACAAAACACTTGTATATGAATATTTATGGAAACTTTATTCATAATTGCCCCAAACTGGGAACAACACAAATATCTAGTACTAGGTAAATTATTAAATATATTGTGGTTTATCTATTCAAAAGACTACTGTTCAGTGATAGAATGGAATAAATACTAATATAGGCAACAACATTGATGAAGCTGAAAAACATTATGCTAAGCAAAAAAGACAGACACAAAAAAACACACACTGCATGATTCCATTTAAATGAAATTTTTGAACAGAAAAAAATAAGGAAAAATCCTTATTGTCAGAAAACAAATCGTCGGTTGCCTAGGATCTGTAGTAGAGTGAGATTTACTACAAAAACAGATGACAAAATTTGGAGGATAATGGAAATATTATACATATTGATTGTGGGAGAGATTATTTGGGTGTATATATTTAGGAAAAACTCATCAAATTGTATATTTAACATGACGTATTTGTTGTAGATAAGATTTACTTTCATAAAGTTGAATTTTTTAAGCCTCTTAATAACCCCCACAGCACAGCACTCTCCTCCTAGGTAAAGGGCTCACTGTTTTAATGTATCCTTCTTTAACCAATACTTCTCTAGCTTTGTCTCCTGGTTATAAGCTAGATGGCATGGCGAGTGACTTTCTCAGAAAAGTTTTTTGCCCTTTAATCAATCCTTGAAGAAATATCTGGCAGCAAGTTTATGTTTTCTATAAATGTACTTATCTCTTCATCCTTCATTTGGGAATTTACCTTACTTCTCTTTTATGTATATTTAAACCTATTTTTTAAACAGACACCTTGGTATACTTTGTTTAGGAATTCTTTCCAGCCATGATCCAGAGGAGGAATCTTAATAATTAGGAGGCATCATTCGCACCCCTGCAATGGCAGCTGTCAGTTTGGTAGCTTATCCAAGATGGTCAAATCAAGCTCATTGAGAAAGTCAAGTGAATCTGACTACCTAGAAGAGTTTAAGGAAGCTGCAAGTTTTCTAGATCAAATCACTCACTCCTGGGCAGCATAGTTACGGTAAATCCCCCTGATAAAGAAGAGATCAAGGACTTATACTGGTGAGTGGAGGCTACTCAAGAGAACCAGAGCCTAGAGAGCCTTAAGGGGACACAATGCCGAAGTTCAGCATGGCTAGCCAGAATAGAGTTTGTACAGTGTCATTCTTCTCAAACATTTTTGCAGAAGTAAAACAGAGCTCAAAGACGTCTTCCACAAGTATAAAAGGCTCTTGATTTATTTTAAAAGTGATTGTGGGCTGGGCACGGTGGCTCATGTCTGTAATCCCAGCAATTTGGGAGGCTGAGGTGGGCGGATCTGAGGCCAGGAATTCCAGACCAGCCTTGGCAATATGGTGAAACCTGTCTCTACTAAAATTAAAAAAATTAGCCAGGCGTGGTGACGCATGACTGTAATTCCAGCAACTTGGGTGACTGAGGCACAAGAATTGCTTGAACCTGAGAGGCGGAAGTTGCAGTGAGCTGAGTGAGCCGAGATGGCGCCACTGCATTTCAGCCTGGGTGACAGAGCAAGACTGTCTCAAAAAGTTAAAAAAAAAAAAAAAAAAAAGTCATTACAAAAAAGGGAATGTGTATTAATGTAAAAATGATTTTTAGATTTTTGTTATTGAATAAAAATGATACTCCAAGAAGATGCACTATGCTTATCCTGTGGCTTTATGTACCTCCTGGTACAGCACCAGATCTGCCATGAATACACATACTGTACTCATGGGTTTTTCAAAGCCTATATGTAACAGTATAATAAGAGATGAAGTCGAAATGGCTTAGCCCACAGCTAACAAAAATTATTAAGGATTTGATGAAGGTTTTAAAAATTTGAGAGAGACTTATCTAGTAGGAGGGTGGATTAGAGGAGGGGGAAGTGTCATAAGGGAGATCAAGTGGGAAACTATTACATTACTTTAGCCAAAACGGGAAAGTCCTTCGCTAATATTATTTCTTGAAAATTTGAAAAAGTCTTCCATAGAACAATTTGGGTACCAAGAAAAGACTCACAGATTGTACTGTTGGCTATAGTCAGAGGTTGCACCATGGGGGCTGTGAAATGTTCCCTTTCTCTTCCATTTTGAAGAGGAATGCTCACAGGAATCCCTGACAAAGACAAATGGAAATATGTGAACATCTCTGAAAAGCTAAAAATGTGACTCCCTTTCCACTGGTATTTGAAAATATATGTTTAACATTTATTTAGTGGTGGCAGCGAGAAACAAATTTTCTTTTAATAAATATCGTACAGCTCCATTTAAATTTAAAATGTCATTTATTATATGCATGGAACGTAAAACAGCATTTTAAATATGTGAATTGTCATCAGATTGCGATTTTTCAAAGCAGAGAACATCTTAAGGGGCAGAACAAAGATACTCAAATTAGTTAACAAAATAAAGTACTAATTCCCATAAATACCATAATACTATGCAATATTTAGCTTCAAATTTTGAGCTAACTATAATTACCAAGGAACTGGCCTCAGGGTTTGGGGAGTACACTATAGTTGCATAGTGCAACCTGCAAGAAGAGTCACAAAAGCGCTCAAAGATAAATTGGCACCAGTGAGGGTGATTTTTCCCTTGTTTGTTCACTCAAAGGTGATAACTTTTTTAGGAGTAAAACTATCCTCTATGAAAATCTGAATTAATCGGCAGCATTTTTAAATTCTTTCTCTAATGTTTAAGAGCATATCTTAAAATGGCTACTTGATTGCATCACATCTCCAACTGTCCCAACTTTGAGCACCTTTTAGGCCCAGTGTGTTGGGGCAAAGAGTTCTCAGTGTGAAAAGAAGTTAAAGTGCTTCTGCCTATAACGTGTTTCTTATTAGCGTCTTTTAAAATTTTTGTGTGTTTGTTTTTATGTTTTTTGGCTTGTTCTTGGGTTCTTTCCCTGCCCTCGTAGGTCACTCCAATGGAAGGATAACAGAGAGCTAGAGTACAGTCTACAGAAAGGGAAGCATCATAAAAAGTACTTAAACTAGGACTTCAGTTCTTGCCAGAGGCTCCTCCTGGCTCTCCCATCATGGAATCCACTGTTTCCCAAACTTTAGTGTGCATCAGAATCACCCAGAGGGATTGTTAAAATACTGATTTCTGAGTTTCTTCCCCAGAGCTTCTGATTCAGTAAGTCTGATGCGGAGCTGGAGCTTTTGTGTTTTTAACAAGTTCCCAGGTGATACTGATGTTGCTGATAAGGGACCACACTTTGAGAACCAATAATTAACACCTCATTAGAATTAGATTTCCATAGATAAATTTGGAGTCAAAATACCAAATATTTGTAAGTTTTTGTTTTGTTTTGTTTTGTTTTTCCTGTCCTTCTCCTCTGTAATTCTCTTTTTCTTATAAACCTGCAGTGGTGGTAGGATGCTGGTTGAAGAATGATGTAAAAGTTCTAGACACTGCTCTGTATCTTTGAGCCTTGGAGACATGAAAACATTAGGCATGTGGCCGGGTGCGGTGGCTCAAGCCTGTAATCCCAGCACTTTGGGAGGCCGAGACGGGCGGATCACGAGGTCAGGAGATCGAGACCATCCTGGCTAACCCGGTGAAACCCTGTCTCTACTAAAAAAAAAAAAAAAAAAAAAAGAAAACATTAGGCAGTGTGGGTTTTTTTACTCCCCTCTTATGATATAATAATAACTATGATTATTATTATACAGTATATATAACATAATACATAATTATTATCATCACTCCTTAACTTCTAAGACAAAACATTTGCAGTTCATTGTTTTTATTTATTTATTTTTTGAGACAGAGTCTCACTCTGTCACCCAGGCTGGAGTGCAGTGGCGCGATCTCAGCTCACTGTAACTTCTGCCTCCCCAGTTCAAGCAATTCTTGTATCTCAGCCTCCTGAGTAACTGGGACTACAGGTGTACACTACCACACCATGCTAATTTTGTATTTTTAGTAGAGATGAGTTTTGCCATGTTGCTCAGGCTGGTCTTAAACTCCAGGCCTCAAGTGATCCTCCCGCCTCAGTCTCCCAAAGTGTTGGGATTACAGGCATGAGGCACAGTGCCTGGCCATATTGTTTTGTTTATTGTTTACTTCTGTGAGTGTTAAGAAATTGGAATCAGTGGTTCCCTTAAGCTCTGTAGAGGAAGAATTCAGTGAACATGGACAAACCTTACATTCTGCCTTGTACAGCAAGAACAGTCATCAAGATACATTCAGAACAACTTTTGTGCAATTTATACAGGAATAGCTGTCATCATCAGATAAGTATCTAAATGAAAAACAGGAGTTTAATGATATTAACATATTAAAAAGCATAGAGAAAATGAGAAATGAACTCAAGAAAAATAACTTTAGTCCACAATTGTACACAATATAAACTGGGTGTGGGGAGCCTACTTAGAGAAAGCACATAGATTTGACTAATCAGATTTAGAAGGCAAATAAGTATGTAAAAATAGAAAACTGAAGATTACAAAATGTAGAGATTTTAAGAAAAACATAGAGGTTAAGCAAAAGAAAAAGTTCTTTGCAAACAACATCACTACAAAAGGATGATTTTTTGAAGACTAAGACTCAACCCAATCCTGAGTTAGTATCAGTGCAGAATCAACCCAATCCTGACATTTACCTCCTACATTTCTACCTACTAAGGAGTGATGATTTGAATTATAATCTCGAAGTACTATGAGATGCTCACTTATAAAAGAAGGATGAGATTACCTTTATTATGTTTTACTAAAGTGAATATTAAAGTTAGAAAATCATTCTGCATACTTTCAGGGCGATTTACAATAACCAGAATTGAACCAAAAGAAGATTCTGCTTAACCCATCATTAATCAGACAGAAAGGACATAGAAAGTAGTTCAGAGAGAAGTTACTGAACTCAGAATTCCTGGATGCTTATACACTACCCACTTACTTACAGCTTAATCTAAGACTCAACTTACACATCTCTAAAGTGGAGCTAACAATTTAGCACCAACTTCAAAAATTTTTTGGAAGATTTAAATTAGATAATTTTTGTGAAATTCTTATGCTGTGGGCACATGGTAAGAGGTCAATAAATATCAGCTGTTCTATTGCTACTGGTAGTAAGCGTCCTATTATTGTGGTTAATATGTGTGTTAGTTTCCTGTTGCTGCAGTAGCAAATTACCACAAATTTGGTGGCTTTAAATAACACAGATTTATTATTTATTATCTGCTTGTCTTTTCCACTTATAAAGACCCTTGTGATTTCATTTTAGGCTCTATCTTACCAAGTAGAAAAATTAATGTGTAGAAGGCACCACTCGAAAGTGGACAGCTGCACCACCTGAAAAACTACAGCCTCTTTCTAGGACATCCCTAAAGGACAGTGGTGAAGGGAAATCTTCCCAGTGGGCAGAGCTTCGAGCAGTGCACCTGGTTGTGCACTTTGCTTGGAAGGAGAAATGGCCAGATGTGCGATTATATACTGATCCATCGGCTGTAGCCAATGGTTTAGTTGGATGGTCAGGGAGTTGGGAGAAGCACAATTGGAAAATTGGTGACAAAGAAATTTGGTAAAGAGGTATGTGAATGGACCTCTCTGAGTGGTCAAAAACTGTTGAAGATATGTGTGTTCCATATGAATTCTCACCAAAGGATGACCTCAGCAGATGAGGATTTTAATAATCAAGTGGATAGGATGACTCATTCTGTGGACACCACTCCTGTCTCCAACCACTCCTGTCATTGCCCAATGGGTACTTAAAAAAAAATGGCAATGGTGGCAGGGATGGAGGTGACACATGGGCTCAGTAACATGAACTTCCACTCACCAAGGCTGACCTGGCTACCACCACTGCTGAGCGCCCAATTTGCCAACAGCAGAGACCAATGCTAAGCCCTCAATAAGGCACCACTCCTCGGGGCACTAAGCCAGCTACCTGGTGGCAGGTTGATTATATTGGACCTCTTCCATCATGGAAAGGGCAGCAGTTTGTCATTACCAGAATAGACACTTACTCTGGATGTAGGTTTCCCTATTCTGCATGCAATTCTTCTGCCAGGACTACCATCTGTGGACTCACAGAATACCTTATCCATCATCATGGTATTCCACACAGCATTGCCTCTCACTTTACAGCCAAAGAATTGTGGCAGTGGACTCATGCTCATGGAATTCACTGGTCTTACCATGTTTCCCAACAACCTGAAGTAGCTAGATTGATAGAGCTATGGAACTGCCTTTTGAAATCACACTTACAACACCAACTAGGTGAAAATACTTTGTAGGGCTATGGCAAAGTTCTCCAGAAGGCTGTGGATACTCTGAATCAGCATCCAATGTATGATACCTTTTCTCCCATAGCCAGGATTCATGGGTCCAGGAACTAAGGGGTGGAAGTGGAAGTGGCACCAGTGACCATCATCCCTAGTGACCTACTAGCAAAATTTTTGCTTCCTGTTCCCATGACATTATGTTCTGTCAGCCTAGAGGTCTTAGTTCCAGAAGGAGGAATGCTGCCACCAAGAGACACAACAATGATTGCATTAAACTGGAAGTTAAGATTGCCACCTGGCCACTTTGGGCTCCTCCTACCTCTAAGTCAACAGGCTAAGAAGGGAGTTTCAGTGTTGGCTGGGGTGATTGACCTGAACTATCAAGATGAAATCAGTCTACTACTCCACAATGGAGATAAAGAAGAGTATGTGTGGAATACTGCAGATCCCTTAGGGTGTCTCTTAGTATTACTATGTCCTGTGATTAAGGTCAATGGGAAACCACAACAACCCAATCCAGGCAGAACTACAAATGGCCCAGACCCTTCAACAAGGAAGATTTGGGTCACTCCGCCAGAAAAAAAACCATGACCAGCTGAGGTGCTTGCTGAAGGCAAAGGTAATACAGAATGGGAAGTAGAGGAAGGTATTAATCAATACCAGCTACGACCACGTGACCAGTTGCAGAAAGAAGGACTATAATTGTCACAAGCATTTTCTTCCTATTTTGTTAATATGTTTGCGCCTGTACACACTTGCATAAGACAATATCTTCCTTTTATTTCCTTTCTCTTTCCTTTATCATGTGACATAAGATTTATTGACTTCATATCAATATTTGAGTGTTGTTAACTTTATGTAATAGCATTTAGGTTAAGGATTAATGAGCTTCAAGTTGTACGAAGGATAGCTGTATTATGTTAGATGTAATTATGACCTTATTATAGTCTTTATTTGGAGATTAAGTACGATTTCAAGAGATGTATATGGGTTCAAGTTGACAAGGGATGGATTTGTAATGGTTAATGGTAAGTAAGTGTCAACTTGACTGTATTGAAGAATGCAAAGTATTGTTTGTGGGTATGTCTGTGAGGGTGCTGCCAGAAGAGATTAATGTTTGAGTCAGTGGACTGGGAAAGGAAGACCCACCCACACCATCCACTCAGCTGCCAGTGTGGCTACAAAAAGCAGGAGGAAGAAGGTGGAATAAGCTAGCTTGCTGCATCTTCTGGCTTTCAACTTTCTCCCATGCTGGGTGCTTCCTGCCCTTGAACATCAGACTCCAGGTTCTTCGGCCTTTGGACTCTTGGACTTACACCAGTGGATTGCCAGGAGTTCTTGGGCCTTTGGCCACAGACTGAAGGCTGCACTGTCAGCTTTCCTACTTTTGAGGCTTTGGGACTCAGATTTAGCCACCAGTGACTTCCTTGCTCTTCAGCTTGCAGAAGGTCTATCATGAGATTTCACCTTGTGATCATGTGAGTCAATTCTCCTTAATAACTCCCTTTCATATATACATCTATCCTATTAGTTCTGTCCTTCTGGAGAACTCTGACTAATACAGATGTCTAGCATGGGTCTCACTGGGCTAAAATCAAAATATTGGCAGGGCTGCATTCCTTTCTCGAGGTTCCAGGGGTGACTCTGTTTGCTTGCATTTTGCATTATCCAGAAGCCACCGTCATTCCTTGGCTCCTAGCCATCTTCAAAGCCAACAACTTGTATTCTTCCAATCCTTCTTCCCTAGTCTTATCCTCCTCTGACTCTCTTCTTCTGCCTGCCTCTTCTACTATAAAGACCCTTGTCATTTCACTGGGCCCACCCTGATAATCTAAAATCATCACCGCATCCTACATCTTAGTCACATCTGTAAAGTCCCTTTCGCCTGTAAGATAACACATTCTCAGGTTCCAGGAATTAGGGTATGGAGAGAATTAGGGGCCATTATTCTACCTACTGCAGTAAGTTACTCAGTACATCCCAGTAATCTAGTATTCTTGTTGAGGTTTCATCAAAATTTACAGAGAAGTAATACAGTTATCTAACCCACTTACATTTCAGATTTAGCCATGACAGATTACTCTAGCCCTCTCTTTAAAAAAAAAAAAAAAAATTGCTTTAGGGCATTAATTACTTTCAGTAAACACCTACACAGCCCCAACTTAATTATAACCTTTCTACTTACATTTTATTATGTGTGGATTTGTGTTTTTTTAATTAAAAAAAACAATATATTCTGTCAAAAATGCAAATTAAGTCATAAATACCAACATTGATTTTACAAGAAATTACTAAATATCTTTCCTTTGATTACAAACCTCAATAGAGAGCTTCTGGTTTTAGAAATGTTTGTTCCCTAATCCCATTTACTATGGATTTACTGAAAGAGAAAACAATCAAGAGTATTTGAAAGGGCTTGCCACTGTGATGGTCATTTCATTTAGCAAGTAGAGAAAGACACAGACTTTTATGCTTCATGCTATCCCTGTTTATACATTCTTCTTCTTTTATTCTGACTTTTATCTTGGATTCAGAAGTACAAGTGCAGGTTTGTTATATAGGTAAACTGCATGTTGCAGGGGTTTGGTGCACAGATTATCTCACCACCGGATTATCAGCATAGTACCCAATATGCAGTTTTCTGATCCTCACCCTCCTCCCATTCTCCACCCTCAAGTAGGCCCCGGTCTCTGTTGTTCTTTTCTTTGTGTCCATGTGTACTTACTGTTTAGCTCCCACTTACAGATGAGGGCATGTGATATTTGGCTTCTGTTCCTGTGTTAGTTTGCTTAAGACAATTGCCTTCAGCTCCATCCATGTTGCAGCAAAGAACATGATCTCATTCTTTTGATGGCTGCATAGTATTCCATGTGTATATGCACCACATTTTCTTTATCCAGTCTACCAATGATGGGCATTTAGGTTAATTCCATGTCTTTGCTATTGTGAATTCTGATGCGATGAACATACATGTACATGTGTCTTTATGGTAGAATGATTTCTATTCCTTTGGGTATATACCCAATAATGAGATTGCTGGATAGAATGGTAATTTTGTTTTAAGTTCTTTGAGAAATTGCCAAACTTCTTTCCACAATGGCTGAACTAATTTACATTCCTCTCATTCCTCAACAGTCTATAAACATTTCCTTTTCTCTGCAACCTTGTCAGCATCTGTTATTTTTGACTTTCTAGTAATAGCCATTCTGACTGGTATGAGAGGGTATCTCATAGTGGTTTTGATTTGCATTACTCTAATGATTTGTGATGTTGAGCATTTTTTCACATGCTTATTGGCCATGTATATGTTTTCTTTTGAAAAGTGTCTCTTCATGTCCTTTGCCCACTTTTCAATGTGGTTGTTTTTCGCTTGAAAATTTTCTTAAGTTCCTTACAGATTCCAGATATTAGGCCTTTGTCTATAAGATGCATAATTTGCAAATATTTTGAAACATTCTTTTATTAAACAGTGAAATGTATCTATAAGATATGGCAAAATCACCAAGTAGTAAAACTTGTATGAATTAATCAAGCATTATATAAAAACAAAAAAGCTATTCAAAGATGATCAGGTACCATTACATTAAAAATTAAAATTGGTTCTGTAACCTGATTATACAATATATTCTTCTAATTAAGGTAGACTGATGAAACCCAAGTATTTAGAATGACCACTCAGAAAAAAAAAAAAAAGGTTCAATTAATGCAACTCACACCAGCTTCCACAGTTCTTTGTATTATTGATTCTTCTTTACATGAAAAATTACTCATGAACAACTCATATAAAAGAACAGTGGCATTCAAAAATATGATAGCAGAATATATATGGTAAAAAATATTCAGCAATTTACTCAAGGGAAAGCTATTATCTTACTACTTATTTTATAATAATATTCTTGGTACTGGACAAAAACAAAACAGAAAAGCATGAATATTTTCTCTTGACAAATGCTTATTTTTATATCTAATATTCACAAAAAAGACAGATGAGTATTTGAAATTATGTATAATTAAATGATAATCCATAATCACTCACCATTAAGTAAAACATATGTTAATTAGAGAGTCTAAACTAATTGCAGGCTGTCAAATACATATGAATAATAAAAAATTCTTATTTTCATAATAATGTATAATTACATATTTCACAATAGACTAATGGAGTTTCAGGAGCCATCACAGTGTATGATGCCTACTTATTAAACAACATGATGAATAATTTAGAAAGAACTGTTTCTTCCTTTATGCTATCAAAAATGAATTAAAGCCAAATAAAATTCAGGTTCAGAAACCATAGTCACCTCATATCAGTAATCTAAAGGAAAAAGAAAGATCAGGGTGAGTCTTTGTCAGGATGATTTTTAGTTTTTAGTAAATGTGTAGTGTTCAAGGACTGAATATTGGTATGAAGCACATCCCCATTGGAGCCTATCCAATAGGGTTTATTGGTTGAAGTACCAAATATACTGACAAGATAAATTCATCAATTTTAGTAGTGATAGCCCAAAATACACTGAAAATCAATTATTGGTTTCTTCTTCACATCATATTTTGCTTTGAACAGAATTAATGCAAATGAGAAGGGGAATGGTGTGGAGGAACAAAAATAATGTTGTCACACTTCTATCATAGATATCTTTGGCATGGACTTTTTTTAGCCTTATATCAAATTCCAAAAGACATTGCATTCCATAGGCCATAGACTCTCTCAGCTCAGTGGGCCACGGGATGCAACGTTGAATGTGACAAGCTCAGTCCACAGAGTCAGTACTCATACAAGCCAGAGTTCTACTGAATACCCAGAAATCCAAGTTACTTTATAAAAGCCACAACAGCAACATAGGGTTTTCCATAGCCTTGCCATTTTAGTCCTATAATACCATAAGAATAATAATAAAATAAAAATCAGTCAGTAACCACATTATAAATTAAGATCTTACCTTTAGCCAAAATAGCAGAAGTTAGAGGCCATCATTCTTTTATCAACATTTATTTAGCACTTACTAAGTTTCAGCACTGGGATGATACACTTTCATTTACTATTTAATCTTATCACATGTTATTTCATTTAGCCTTTAAAGGGAAAATTTTAAGTTATTTTGTAAGTTAAACATACCAACATTTCTATTTTACAAAGGAAAGTTCAAATATTTATGTAATTTTTGATTCTTTAATTATTCTAATAATCACTCCTCATCTCTGATCTTTATTTTGCCTAGATAAAAATGGTCTACATTTCACCTAAATTCTCTTACAGGCAATCATATTTTGTTACTATTGATACTTGTATTGGTTTTAATTGCTAAGTATTAAAATTATCTTTTTAAGAATAAAAAGTCAAACAAAAATAAGAAATCAATCCCTTTGGTCTAGACACATTCGTTCTAATTATTAAGTCTGTGAAAATACATCAGCATTTCATTAATGTAATAACAAACAGAAAATATTTGATATTTCCTGACATGCGAGAGGGAAAGAAAATAGGAAAGGGGGTAATAGGATATTTTTTCTCAGCCAATCTTAGCGTTAGTTAACTTCCTAGAAAGAAAAACTGGGCAGAAATAGGGGAGCTATTTAATGATAATTACATGATGAGCTGGGATTCTCAGCTTCTAACATAAACCAGCCCTTTCTCCAAACCATCTGGGAGCAACCAAATTGTCCTTGGTGTTCCTGCCACCACAGAGACTTGTCACTTCAAAACAAAGGTGAAGGGCCTGAAAACATACATGACAATAGCTCACTGGACTGAGAAATCATGCTGGAGCCTTGTTGACAGGCCTGAGAATTACAGTTAGGTCATTAACAAGGACTTCAAACTGCAGGGGAAGGATCAGCTGTCATCCTGGCTCCCCCTGTAGGGCAATAGTACTCATCAGAATGAGTTGATTGCATTTCTACTGGGCCTTGACAGGCTGTCCTCAGATACCAACCCAAGACTCCCTCTCTTGTTCATCATTATCAGCAAAAGTATCAGATAGTTTTCCCTCCTTGAGCAGATGTGTAAACTAACAGGAGAATATGGCCTGTCAAAATGACAATGTGCATTGATTCCTCTTATCTTGATGTCTTTGGGAGGACAGCTTATCTCAAATTTACAAAAGAAGGAACTCCACATTAGTGTTTCTTCTCAGTAAATGACAATGGCAGGCCTGGTTTATAACTAATTGCCTGTTTCCAAAGCAACATTTAAAATGTAATACAAAGCATTCACCCACTATAAACTGATGAGAGACTACCTTTGCTTTTCAAGAAATAAAGGCACATTATTTAGAAGGGATTAAAAATATTGTTGCTATTGCAAAAGTATAAAAATATGCATAATTTTAAGTAAAATTACAGGATTATAAAAATAATTTTAAGATAAACATTAACCTATAAGCTTGTAAAATTATGTATTTACACAACTAAATGTATTTGTGGGCTACAAATAATATTAAGATGTATGTTACCCATGAGGGAAATTTTTATCTAAGACATATATTGGGATTGCTTTAGGATACAGTTCTTAGAAATTCATAACATTTTACTCCTATACTCTTTACTTTTTCTCTATTTTTATTTCTAAATGCATAAAGGTTGGGACAGTATCATATTTTTGTATCAAATATTGAAAGCTCCCCATCATTTTATAATGTAGGTTTTTAATAAGAGTGATTGACCAATGAACAAGAGAGGAAGACAAAATTCAACCCACTGCCTACCACTACCTTCCAGACATCCCCCTATACCTATTCTAGAATATAGTGTGAGCCTGAAAATTGGAGGGGGAAAGTGGTATGCCTGAAAGGAAAAAAAAAAAAGTAAGTATTACTTATAACTAGTTCCATATTCCCCAAAATGAGCAGCTAAAAAGA
This sequence comes from Mandrillus leucophaeus, assembly GCF_000951045.1. Lineage (NCBI taxonomy): Eukaryota > Metazoa > Chordata > Mammalia > Primates > Cercopithecidae > Mandrillus > Mandrillus leucophaeus. The sequence goes on from NW_012106341.1 coordinate 164,885, forward strand.
ATAGCCTGATTTATTTTTCTTTCTTTCTTTTTTAAGTTTTATTTTAAGTTCAAGGGTACATGTGCATGTTTGTTACATAAGTAAACTTGTGTCATGAAGATTTGTTGTACAGATGATCTCATCACCAGGTACTAAGCCTAGCACCCATTAGTTTTTTTTTTTTTTTTTCTTGATCCTCTCCATCCTCCCACCCTCCATCCTCCAACAGGCCCCAGTGTGTGTGCTTCCCTTCTATGTGTCCATGTGTTCTCATCATTTAGCTCCCACTTATAAATGAGAACATACAGTATTTGGTTTTCTATGCCTGCATTAGTTTGCTAAGGCTAATGGACTCTAGCTCCATTCATGTCCCTACAAAGCATGTGATCTCGTTCTTTTTTATGACTGCATAGTAGAATGGCCTGGGTTCACTCCTTCAGCCCTCCTGCATCTTTGAATCCAGTTCTTAAGCTTAGAGCCCAGAAGCAAATAGCTAGACAGGAATCATCTATAATTATCTAGTTGTTACATCTGGGGTATCACATCCATTCTGATCTTGAAGTTTGGATCCATGTTGAAATCAATCTGAACTGTTTGACTCATAGTAATTACAGTATGTAACGATGAGCAATCTACAGTATTTAATTTCTCTGTGTCTCAGCTTCCTCACCTGTAACGTGGGGATAAGAGTATCTATGTCTAGTGTTTCTAGGGAAATAAATACTCCACATATTTATTGTTCTTGAAACAATGCCTGATACATGGCTAGTTTTCAATAAATGATAGCTATCTATACAGCAAACATTACTAAATTAAATAATGACTAATAACTATGATTCAGGCCAGTTCTTCAAAATGGACACTAAGCATCAGGTAAACCCAGTTAGTAAATGATTTTCTGGGATTAAAAAAGATAACCCACTGCCATAAGATTTTTTGCACATGTCTCCAAATATGATCGCTCTGACTTCTAAGAAGTCAAATAAACCCTGAGATCCTGGCTGAATTCTATTCAGACAAATCAATTCCTCTGTTTAGATGATGTGTCCTTGAAATGTGTAGCCTCGAAAACAAAAGTATTTAGAAAAATGTGGGCTTTGTTGTGATAATTCTCTTTTACAGAGGAAGGGCTGGAGTACAAGAAATACATAACTTACTCTGATAGAGTTGATGCATGTTTGAATTTTGAGTGCTTTATCTCTATTCTTAATATAGACTATTGATACGTGTTTCTAAAGTTATTTGCTAGCTAACTGTGGAAATATAGTATATTCCTCCAAGAATACCGGATTTTAAAACTAGAAAGCTCTTCTCCACCTGCCTTTCCACCCAGCTATCCCCCTTCAAAAAAGAAAAAAGAGACCAAAATTATTACTTCAGTACCTGTCTGTCAACTTCAGAGTGAGGCAAAAGAGGAAACAATCAATGTGACACCAAGTAAATGGTTCATACCCCCAAACAACAACCCAGTCCACCATGTGAGTAACATATAGTTTAGATTGGTAAATCAGACTTAAACAAACCAGAGATCTTAATGGGTATTAGGTGTTACAATAATTTCAAGGACACAAGTAATCAACAGACTCAGACACGGCAGAAAGATCAAGGGCTTCAAGGGCTGTTCTCCAAGTCTTATCTTCCCATGCGAAACATGGACTTCTGGCCCAGAATAATAGATGAGATCTCTAAAAGTGAAGTCTCCAGGGTTACCTCCTATTGAAGGAGGAGTCTTTAATTGTGAAACATCTCCATTTAATATCCTAGAGAATTGTAGAACTTACATGGCATTGTCCAAGATGACATGCCTCATAGATTCTAAGTTTATTAAATAATTAATTAGCCAGGGAAGAGTACCACTCTCAGACTCAGCCAAGCAGGGACCCTGACCTAGGACCAGCTCCTCAGGTGGTCCCAGGAGGGCTCTGGGCTTCAAAATCCCTTCACTGAAATGTTCTAAGTCCTTCTCTACAATTTGGTACTGTCTGAAGTTAGCCTCTCAGGCAGGGTACCCTGAAACCTCACACCCTTCCAGCAGGGTGCCTTCATACCTGTTCCCGCATGGATCCTGGTCACCAGAAGCACCTGCCTCAAAATTTTCAGAGTCTCTCTCTGATCACCAGGACGGGCTTACACCAACTGTGCTATCTCATCAAGGTGTTACTGCCCAGCACCAGATCCTATGTAGGTCACTTTGCCAGAAATACTGTCCTCAAAAATTTCCAAATTCCCCTCTGGTAGTTGGAACTTCCTGCAGTTGGTAGCGCTTTGTAGTTAGGGTGCCACATGTGCTGTGCTTCCCAGAATCACTCTCTGATTCTCTATATTCCACATGGAATTGACCAGATGCCCGGAAGAGCTCTGGGACTTGCATCTTTGATATTGCTGTGTGGTTCAAGGGCAGGGTTCCAATTCAAGAAAATCAGCTTTGAAAGCAGATTACTCCCAACAGAAAGCCCTAATATTTCTTTTATTAGACCTCATGAGATCCAGCCATACGATGTGCTTACACACAGATTTCTTTGTGGTTCTCACTCATGTCAGACAGAGGACAAGTTCAGGACTCTGGATTTCTGAAAGTTCAACACAAACCCTTGGGCTTAAGTCGTTTGTTTGGGCCGTTATTATCAGCTCTCACCTGTGCATGTACTGACTGTGGTGCTGCCTAGAGTTTCAGTACCCGAGAGCAGCGCAGGTGGTGGTAGGCATTCTTTACCCTGTCTACCTCCCCTCTGGCGCTAGCACTCAAGGCAATCACTCCACCTCTTCTGCAGGCTCCACACTTCCAAAGTGGCCACATCTATCTCTTCTAAGGATTTTTTTCAAGCATTGCTTTTCAACACCAGTGGGCAATTTTAATTAATGACCTGTCTTGCCTCCAGTTAATGTGGTGATGTTGTGTTCTCCAGGGTCAGTTTTTTTTGTGTTTTGTTTTGTGTGTGTGTGTGTGAGATGGAGTCTCGCTCTGTCACCCAGGCTGTAGTGCAATGGTGCCATCTCGGTTCACTGCGACCTCCGCCTCCCAGGTTCAAGCAATTCTCCTGTCTCAGTCTCCTGAGTAGCAAGGACTACAGAGGCGTGCTACCATGCCCGGCTAATTTTTGTATATTTTTTTTTTAGTAGAGACGGGGTTTCACCATAATGGTCAGGCTGGTCTCAAACTCCTGACCTCAGGTGATTCACCCGCCTCAGCCTCCCAACATGCTGGGATTATAGGCATGAGCCACTGTGCCCGGCTTCTCCAGGGTCAGTGTTAAGCAGATCTGGACAAAGGACAAATATCCCTTGTACAAATGAGATCCTTCTTTTTGCTCTGCCCATGAGCCCCTTGCTTTTTACTTACTGTTGTTGGCGAGTGGAAAGCAGAGATGTGATCAACATTGAAAGACATTACATCATAGGAATGCACTGATCATTGCCTGAAGAGTTTAACGTGGTTGGAATATGTTCTTCTATATTTATGCTATAACATTCTAAATAATACATTTAACATAACCAGAAAATGTTATTATTCATATTTTCCTGCATACACTGTGAAAGACTTACATTTGTGGTCATCAACCCCAAAGCACAGTAACCACATTTGAGAGAGTCCTTAGAATTCCATATTCATGGGTGGTATGATGGAGAATGCAGTACCCTGAGTAATAACATCATCATCATTAACAAGATGATTATGGGACTATAATCTTGGGAACTATAGGACCAAGAAGATCAATGGTGTTTCAATACAAATAGGTTTGAAGATCCATGACATTGTGAGTAATAACAGTACTGCTACATTTTTCTTGTGGTAGGAAATATAAAATTTGCCAAGAAGGACACATTTGACAAGAAAGCACATGAAGAACACGGACGGCTCCTGGGATTGAGCAAAAAGAAAAGATGACTGGACATTATAAAATATTATCATGTGCTCTGATCAGAAAATAAAGAAATATTTAAGTACCACTTCTCTGCTATTATACATTTTCATCAATATATCTTTATACTTTACATATATGTATTAATTTCGTAATACATTATATATTTAATCAAATTGTTTGTACACCCCCAGTGCATCTCCAGAAAATATTTACCCAGGGCTTCAAATGCCCTAGGGGCAGTCCTGTAGGGAAAATCCTCATAGGAATACTAAACAGATAAGGTCTCTTTTCCTTGGGTAATATTATTACTCTATATACTCTAGGTTCCAGTTGACAAGGAGATTTGATGGGATCACTTGCCTTCTTTTCTTTCCCCTTGGGGTATCACACGGAATAGAATACAAACAAAACACAGATCAGCTGCTTCAATTCCTTTAATTTTGCAAAGAACTCCTTAAAAGATTGCCTATGTTTGGATTACTGCTTCACTCCTTCATTCCTAGCTGCATGACATCAGTTATGTAACCTCTTTGTGTTTCAATGAACAGTACTTATTACATGTAAAGCATTCATATGTTTCACAAATATTTATTGAACACTGACTATATACTTCATAATCATCTAGGCAGTAGAGAAACATCAATAACAAAAACAAAGATTCCTATCTTTACAAAATTTCTTAGGAACTTCTTCCCACCATCAAAATTCTGCTTAAAACACAACTATTCTAGATTGAAAGTACAGTTACACATATCAGCCAAGAGCCTAATTATTAGTAAGTATCAAAGTAAAGCTCAGCTGGCAACTAAAACCACAATAAGGAGATGCTGGTCAAGTCTTGTCAGGTTGGGGCAGTGGTGCACGAGTAAACTGGCACAAAAGAAAAGTTTTAATGTGTAGATTTTGCGGATTTCTATGAAATATTCCCAGTGTGGCCACTTTCAGGCTATCAACAGCATCTTGCAACCAGCTTGCAAAATTCCTGAATTTTTAACAATCAGCTCAACAGTACAGGTTGGTTTCAGCATACCACTGGGTCGAGAGGAGGTAGGCAGTAGGATCAAAGCCAAGCCAACAGAAAGGAGAGCTGGCAGAAAGGTAGAGACTGTGTCAAGGAAATTTTGTCCTATACACAAAAACACAAAGACTGGGTTTGGTCTTCTCCAGACATTTGCACTCCACACACAGATGAGTTTTTATATTTGCTAATAACAGCACTCAATGTTACTTATAAAAAAATAATAACTAAAACTGTCTGCTGACTTTAGCCTTAACAAAAGCAATAATTAACCCACCTATTAAAATAATTTTAAAAGAAGGTAATATTCTTCCAATTTAAATAAAGTGATAATCCTAATGTATTTCAGCACTAGTGAGAGTATATCTGACGTATTTTGACTACTTTGGACATTATATTCATACACAGGTACACATAAATATATACACACATAACAAACATCACAAAGCATTTACTATATGCCAGGAACCATCTTAAGAATGAATACAACTTCTATGAGGGCAAGGAAATTTATTTTAGCCATTGATGTTTCTCAGCCACCTAAAAGATTATGTGATTCGTGGTATGTAAATATTCAATAAACATTTGGTAAACAAATGAATGCTTTACTTATAATAACTAATCTGAGGCCAAAAAAAAAAATGGTTACAATAACTGTCCAAGTTGATGCAGCTACTAAGAAGTGGAACTGGAATTCAAACACAGGCAGTCTTTTAAGGGGTCTTTGCAAAACTAAAGACTAGAAAGAGAGAAACAAGTGTGAGTTGCCAGGAATTTAGATGGTAGAATGGTTAGCAGCTCTAAGACCATTTAGTTTAGAGGAGACAAAACTCAAGTTAGAACTGTTTTGACCTACTGAAATACTAGTTGTTTTGATAATATTGCCCAGTACCTCAGGGTACTACCTGGAATAGGAAGTGAGACAAAGAGGAATCTAATATAATGGATTCCAGTGAGTCAGAATTTCAATTCAAAATAAGAAGTTTCTGGGAATTATCAGTGTCCAACAATACAGTAGAACAGAGAACAAACAAGTGACCTAACCTCTCCCAACTCCCTTCATGGGAAAGTATTCAGGCAGGGTACTAAGACACGGTCCTTGCATGAAGTGGGAAGTTAGACTACATGGCCCCTAGGATTTTCCCAGTTCTAAGATTCCTTGTTTTAGATAGGGACAAGAATTCAATAAATAAGTCATGAAGCATCTTTGCCATCTCATCTACCGCTAAACCACAAATGGACTTAAATATGTGAGAATATTTTGATATATTTGTTTGGTTTGAAACTGTTCTATTTTTTAAATCAAAATGAAACACAAAAATTAGACACAGACTAATCACTGGAGAGAAACACGTTTGCAAATCAACCCCACCTATAAAGTCTCCAAATCATCGCATATTCAATAGCATCTAAAATTTTAACCTAACTAATATCTCAGGAAGTACATAAATTCAATAAGAAATGTTTTTAATCAGTCATTTATTCATTAACATGTCTCCAAGGTATGGAAATTAGAAGAGGTTTTCTTACAAAGATCAAGGGGTAATATCCCATGGTAGCAGGTCAATGCATACATATGAGTTTCTTATTTCTCAGTGGATCTTTCAGAAAAATGCATTGAGTACCAAGTTGTAATGTAGAGGTTATGCATAAAGCTACTGAAAATGATTCATTATACGCTCAAGCATTAGCCTTGGGGAGCCTGGCATATGATAAATAATAAGAACATTATATAGAAAAAACCTAGAGCACTTTTTGTAGTCAGAATCTCCTCTGGTGATTTGTTTTTTATTTTTGGATGTTCTGTTGGTACCATTAGGGCCAGGATCTCTGTACCCTTATGCAAGTTAGAAAAGGTCCCTGTTGGGGAGACCAACTCCAAAACACAACTCTTCTTCTGACTATCTTCCCCTCTTCCCTTCCCATGGTCATGACTTGGCAAACAGAGCCTGAAGTAGGTCCTTAAGCCTCAGCCAGGCACCCTTTGGGGTATGATCTAAATAAGTATTTGTGGAAGCCTAGATTCTTAGTCTATTTGTGCTATTATAACAAAATACCACAGAATGGGTAATTTATAAACAATAGAAATTTATTTCTCATAGTTCTGAAGGCTGGGGAGTCTGACAGCAAGGAATCAGCTGGTGAGAGCCTTGTCTCTCTGCTTCTAAGATGGTGCCTTGTTGCTACATCCTCTGCAGGGAAGGAGCACTATGTCCTAACGTGGCAGAAGGGTAAAAACGGGTTCCTCCACCAAACCCTCTTACAAGGGCACCTAATCCCATTCATGACGGTGGAGCCCTATTCAATCACTAAGCCCTCCTAAAGGCCACACCTCTTAATACTGTTGCATGGGGGATCAAGTTTCAACATGAATTTCAGAGGGAACAAAAATCATTCAAACCACAGCATCCAGCTAGATATTTAACCATAGAATGGTTCTACCACTGAAGAGTATATTTAAAACAAAAGTTTAAAGAAAAACAGCCTAAACCAATTCATTAACTCTCCTATGCTCACTACCATCACTAGGACCACCTAACAAATGGGAACATCCCAGAAACAGTGAATCTCCAAATAATTATTTTTAACATTCCATTATCAAACCTAGCAATTCTCATAACTGGTTAAAACTCAAAAATTGGCCAGGTGCAAACTACTTTTGCTCAGGATTAAGCCTACTTCTGCCTTGTAATCCCAATAGCTGACTTGCTCTACTGGAGTTGAGGTAATCCGAATTTACTACTGGTTTTTAATTTTTCTTTCAAACTTCATTTTTTGGTCTTTTCTTGACCTTGAGTACTAATGATACTCCAGATATTGTTTGGATCCCACTTTCCAGACCTTAACCTTCATTCATGCTCCTGATAATTAATCAATTATTTAATCATTCAACCACTATTCATTAAGCATCTGCTTGGCACTGGGCTATGTTAGGAACACAAAAATAATTAGGATGAATTGCTTACCCCCCAAAAGCTGACTGTCCAGTAGAGCATTCCTGAAAATAAACATTTTGACAAGTATTAAAATATAGTCTGATAAGTTCAAAAATACAAGTAATTAATCATTCAGAAAATGAAACAAGCCCAAAGAGAATTGGTCACCTGCTGAAGTGACAGAACTGAGGCCAGAACCCAGGTCTCCTGACCCTAATCTGGTGCTATAATCACTACTTTCTGATAACACAGTTGTTTCTATTTGGTTAATTTACTGATTAAGTGATTCCTTCATTTTTTTCAGAAAGTATACTTTCTGAACAAAACTATAGATTATTATGGCAAGAAAGCTATGAAATGAACATACAAATCGTAAACTCAGATTTTGCAAATTAAATGAAGAAGCACAGAGAGAGAACAAGGAAAACTAGAAATGAAGAATTAAAATACAATATAACGTTATAAAATGAATGGATCAGATTACATTGCATAAATTTTCCACACCTTTGCCTACAGTTTGTGACATTCACAGCATACTATTTACCAGGGTTTTCTATTTGACAGATATTATAATAGGTCATGTTGAGCACCTAAATTCACGCATGCATTTCTTATTTTGGCATGAAGTATTTTCCTTTTATGTGCCATGAAGACATAGGAACATTTTGTACATTTTATAATTGTAAACATAGTTCCATTTAAAAGTAACAAAAAGTATCATATTAATGACCTTTACCATTTAACTGGTCAACCAAATCAGAAACAGAGAAAAGTCATCAGATCATCTCTCTTGGCACATCTCCAGATCCCATCAATTAAACTATGTGGATCCCCATTTGAAACCATCCCCTAAACTTCAACTAATTTAGCTTTTATATAATTTTCACCTAGGCTATGTCAACTGCCTCCTAAAATGCCTTTCCACCTCTGGCCTTGAACTCTTCCACTGTATTGCTATAAAGAGTAATTTTATACAAAACAAGTCTCTAGGACTTAAACTCCTTTATTGGTTTCCACTTGCTACAAAAAAGAAAGAAAGAAAGAAACAGTTCAATCTTCTGTATATGTTCTTCTTGACTTTACCTCTGTCTGCTTTTCCAACTTAATCTCCCCCGCTGTCTTCTTGAACTTAATCTACTTAAATTTGTCATCTTTTAGAACTCATGCTGATTTACATCCTGTTTATTTTCATTAAAATGACCTTCTTAACCTTGCTTTCCTAACAAACATCCATTTTTTCTTATTTATCTTGGTGTATACCATTATTGCAGCATTCTTCAAATGAATACCACTTACTTGTTACCAAATATTTCTTCCCTGTTAGCCTATGAAATTGTAATGAAAGAAATGTGACTGGTGCATCACTGTATTCCCATATTTTAGTATAAGGTATGAAACAGAGTACCCAACAAGTGGTAGTTAAATTCAACACACAAATATTAGAGTGATTCTAGGGAAGACTGGACTTTTTAGAGTTTGAGCATTTGAAAAACCATATCAGAGACAGGAAAGAACTAGGTGTTCTGGAGTGTCTGTTGACACCCTGATACAACTTCTACTATTCCCACTCAAGTCTGAAAACTGTTTCACAAAATTCTTTCCCTGTGTGGTATTAGATTAAAATTTGCCAATGAGAGGACTTCATAAATTATTTGGAAGGCAAAAGTGAAACAGAAGCCATTATTCTAAGGAAACTGTGGAAGTCAAACATGATGACTCCAGTCACTGTGGTGCCTCCACAGACCTCTCATGAGCTCCCACTTTGTGGTTTCACAAATGTCCTGTAAGATTTTTTAGTTGTGTCAGTGCCAGAGCTTAATAATGATGTGATTAATGGAATTCTCTCTGGTCTTTCAGTTGCAGCCTTCCAGACAAATCTCCACCAGCTACACACAAATTTGTGTACACATTAATTCTTACTTATAAATTTGATTTACACTTATTTCTGTCATCCTTGTAGTGCCTCAGCTTTTCTGAACAAACCCAGACTGACGTAGCTTATGGCACTAAAGTGGATCCAGGGGTACAGAATCTTAAAAATGGGAATCTGGAATTGGTTCTATAATGTGATCAGATTTAAAAGCACTAATAACCTCATTGCCAGTGGTAAATAAGATACTTATAGACCATGATATTTGAAAAATAATTTCTTACATTATCACCTGGAGTTACCTGGAGTTGGATGCCTATGCTTTGGGTGACTATCTTAGTTTAGGCTGCTATAACACAATGCCGTAAATTGGGTAGCTTATAAACAACAGGCTTTGATTTCTCACAGTCTGGAGGCTGGGAAGTTTAAGATGAAGGCACCAGCAGATCTGATGTCTGGTGAGGGCCGCTTCTTCACAGATAGTGCTTCCTTGTTGTGTCCTCACATGGTGGAAAGAGGAAGGGAGCTTTTGGGGGCTACTTTTATAAAGGCACGAATGCCTTTCTGGGGGCTCCAGTCTCATAACCTAATCATTTCCTAAAGCCCTCGTCTTCTAATACCATCACTTTGAAGTAAGTTTTGGAGGGACTTGAATTTTGGAGGGACTCAAACATTCAGACCATACCAGCTACCTACTGCTACCCACTAATTTTTTTTTTTTTTTAGACGGAGTTTTGCTCTTGTTGCCCAGGCTGAAATGCAGGGGCAGAATCTTGGCTCACTGCAACCTGTGCCTCCTGGGTTCAAGTGATTCTTCTGCCTCAGCCTCCTGAGTAGCTGGGATTACAGTGCCCACCACCACACCCAGCTATTTTTTATTTTATTTTTTATTTTTTTATTTTTTTTTAGTGGAGGCAGGATTTCGCCATGTTGGCCAGGCTCATCTTGAACTCCTGACCTCACGTGATCCACCCATCTCAGCCTCCCAAAGTGCTGGGATTATAGGTGTGAGCCCGTGAGCCACTGCACCCAGCCCACTAATTTTTTAATTTAAAAAGTTATAATCAAAATACAGATTATAAGGACAAAGAGGAAAGACGGCCAGACGCGGTAGCTCATGCCTGTAATCCCAGCACTTTGGGATGCTAAGATGGATGTATCACCTGAGGTCAGGAGTTCGAGACAAGCCTGGCCAACATGGTGAAACCCTATCTCTACTAAAAATACAAAAATTCGTCCGGCCTGGTGGTGCACACCTGTAATCCCAGCTACTTGGGAGGCTGAGGCAGGAGAATCGCTTAAGCCTGGGAGGCAGAGGTTGCAGTGAGCTGAGACTATGCCATTGGACTCCAGCCTGGGCAACAAGAGCAAAACTCCACCTCAAAAAAAAAAAAAGAGGAAAGAGATGGTTGCCGGTTTTAACTGTACTAGAAAAAGCAAATGGCCGGGCGCAGTGGCTCAAGCCTGTAATCCCAGCACTTTGGGAGGCCGAGACGGGCGGATCACGAGGTCAGGAGATCGAGACCATCCTGGCTAACACGGTGAAACCCCGTCTCTACTAAAATACAAAAAAAATTAGCCGGGCGTGGTGGCGGGCGCCTGTAGTCCCAGCTACTCGGGAGGCTGAGGCAGGAGAATGGTGTGAACCTGGGAGGCGGAGCTTGCAGTGAGCTGAGATCCGGCCACTGTACTCCAGCCTGGGCAACAGAGCAAGACTCTGTCTCAAAAAAAAAAAGAAAAAGAAAATGATGAAGTCAGGGCTTTCTATTCCTATCTCGAGTTCTGAATATTGAAAGTGAAATATCTGTGACTATCTTGAAAAAAATACCTCATAACTTTTAGCTGCAGGTTTGAAGTTTTTGAAAACCAAACCCAAAGTCTGATACTACAAGTGATGAATTAAAATGCAAATCAAATGTATGGCTCCTCAGAATCTCTTACAGTACTTTATCTATAACATTGATGGGGAAAGAATGAGATACTGAAGATCGGGATGGAGATATTTAGATAAATTGCAATGAACGCCCAAATTCCACTCAGTAGAAACTTACCCTGTCAGAATAAACTCATCTTCCCTTACTAAAGAACCTGGAGACTTATGGAAGAATGCTGATTCTCAAGTACCGCCCCATTACCTCTCTTGCTTCTAAACCTATAACTGAACTCAAAACGTGAGAAAAATACAAAGTCTAATCCTGGACGATATGCTATACACACAAAAGAATTTTAATATTTTGACAATTTATATTAGTGAAAACTGGAAGAATATCTTTGGGTATTGATTGTTAGAGTGTTACAACAGAGAGGAAGAAATACACTGTTGGATTCGCTAGGTTTATTTATATCAGTGCACTAAGAAGTAATTTTGGATTCAATATGTTATTTTGAATTGTTAGGAATAAGTCTAATAGCCTTGTTTTACCCAGGGTTTCCCAAAGAGACAAAACCCACAGAAGATTGGTAGATATAAAGATTTAGATAGATGATAGATAGATAGATATATAGATAGATAGATAGATAGATAGATAGATAGATAGACAGACAGACAGACAGACAGACATAATATAAAATTTATTAGGGGAAATGACTCATGTTGTTATGGATATTAAGTCTCAGGATAATCTGACTATAATGGAGATTCAGGGATACTGGTGGCAAGGCTCAGTCCAAGTCCAAAGGCTTCAGAACCAGGGAAGACAATGGTATCGTTCAGGCTGTGTCCGAAGACCTGAGAACCTAGGGGACCAAAGATGTAAGATGAAGAGTCCAAAGTCCAGAGAACCTGGAGTTCTTATGTCTCAGGGCAGAGGAAGAAGGGTGTCCCAGCTCCGGGAGAGAAAAGGGGATAGAGAGAGAGGGAGGGAAAGAGAGAGAAGAGAGAAGAGGGAGAGAATTTGCCTTTCCTCTGCCTTTGTGTTCTATCCAGTCACCCAGCCAAATGGATTGTGCCTGCCTTCACTGAGGAGGAAAAAATCTTCCTCACTCAGTTCACCAACTCATATTCCATTCTTCTTGGGAATTACCCTCTCAAACACACCCAGAAACAATGCCTTACCAACTCTCCAGGTATCTCTTAATCCAGTCAAGTTGACACCTAGAAATAACCATCACAGGCTTGTCAGCTGATTGACTGTAACTGAGCACCTGTAGTGGCCAAAGTGCTCTGAAGAAGGCAGTATCCAAAGGCTTAGGGAGACAGGGACACTAGAGTGGATGTTTTTTGTGTTCCACTACTCATCTACTCCTTCTCAAAGTCTTTCAGAAATGCATTCAGGAGGATTAAATGAGCAACTTTCAAGGGTTCTTTAATGGCCTTTTTTTTTTTTCGCATGCCAGGAATGACACTGGGAAAGGTGTCAGTGGAACAGACTCCTAGAAGGCAATGAGAATGGTGGGATTTTGAAGTGGCAGGGCCCATCTGATGCAAGTAATAGTTACTGGCACTAATTGCCGGGGTCATGGTGGATATTGTTACCATAATGCACAGCAATGATTGATCTGATGGTAGTCAGATAGTATGACCTACAGAGATTTTTGTGGCTAAATAATTACACTCTTAGGACTAATACAGGTGAACAGCATACTAAATTGAGTCTACGTTGATTTTTATAAGCAAAATTGTTAGGACTGGTAGATGGAGGCCTGAATTGAATCACTACAATAGAGTCATGCTCCTTAACCACTTCCCAGATTTGAGTGGTGTGTAGACTTCGAGCAGCTTAAATGAAGAGAAGGTTTGAACCCTTTGAGGAAGGATACTACCACACTGCCAAAAATGTATGTAGTAAAATATCCATTTAGCCTTTTCCAGGAGAACCTGGAACCATTTACCAGGGTGCTTATGCTTTAGGGAAATAAAAATAACTGAATGTCTTAGGGATTGCCAGACACTGACTTTGAGTTGACACAAATTCTTGGAGACACAAAAGAGGAAAGTGATACACCCTTCAGAAACGGGATTTGTGAAAGCCAGGTGATTCATATCATTTTGGCTCAGCCCATCTACAGTGGGTCCCTCAAGTCACCCTGTGGTCATGTTCCTAGTTCTAAAATGAAAAGTTGCAATGGATACACTCAGCAATGTGGGCTTCCACTTGCCAAGGTTAATCTGGCTACATCAATATTGAATGCCCAACCTGCCAACAGTAGAGACAAACTGTGAAGCCCTGATACAATGGCATTCCAAAGGGTGACCAGAGAGCCATCTGAAGGCAAGTTGATTACATTAGCAAATTTCTTTCGTGAAAAGGGCAGCCATTTGTTCATACCAAAATAGACATGTATGTTGGATCTGATTTTGCCTTCCCTGCCCAACAGTTTTCTGCTTGTATAGAGAGCTTAGTTTCCAATCAAATAAGGCCTCCACAGGGAGTTAAAACAATGGTTACGTTAAACTAGAAGCTAAGAATGTCACCTTGTCACTATAAACACCTTTACGCAAATAAACTGGAAAATCTAGAAGAAATGGAGAAATTCCTGGACACATACACCCTCCCAAGACTAAACCAGGAAGAAGTCAAATCCCTGAATAGACCAATAACAAGTTCTGAAATTGAGGCAGTAATTAATAGCCTACCAACTAGACAAAGCCCAGGACCACACAGATTCATAGCCAAATTCTAAGAGGTACAAAGAAGAGCTGATACCATTCCTTCTGAAACTATTCCAAACAATAGGAAAAGAGGGACTCCTCCCTAACTCATTTTATGAGGCCAGCATCATCTTGATACCAAAACCTGGCAGAGACACAACAAAAAAAGAAAATTTCAGGCCACTATCCCTGATGAACACCAGTGCAAAAATCTTCAATAAAATACTGGCAAGCTGAACCCAGCAGCACATC
>NW_012106341.1:179443-179785 GCF_000951045.1 Mandrillus leucophaeus
TTTTTATTAAAGGTTTCTCTCTGTGCTTTATAATTGGTGATGAGATGTTTTCTTTTTTATGACTTTCTTGCTTGTAAGTAATTTCATTTTTATATCTTGTAATTCAAAGGTTGTCTAGAAGCAGGTTTCTTCATTTCTAAGGAGTTAGCATTTTTATTATAATTTATTAAATTTCATTACTTACTTTAAATTTCATTAGATTTTATAAAAAACAACTATGGCTGTAAAAAGTTTTCTAAGTAAAAATATAGTTTTGTAATTGTTCATGGATACGTGCAGATTTATATTATCATTTCATATATATGTATAATATGATCTTTACATCTTAATGAAGTATTATGT
>NW_012106341.1:179889-181262 GCF_000951045.1 Mandrillus leucophaeus
AAACAAATGGAAAAATGTTTCATGCTCATGGAAAGTAAGAATCAATATCTTGAAAATGGCCAAACTGCCCAAAATAATTTATAGAGTCAATGCTACCCCCATCAAGCTACCATTGACTTTCTTCACAGAATTAGAAAAACTACCCTAAATTTCATATGGAACCAAAAAAGAGCCCATATAGCCAAGACAATCCTAACCAAAAATAACAAAGCTGGGGGCATCACACTACCTGATTTCAAACTGTACTACAAGGCTACAGTAACCAAAACGGCATGGTACTGATAGCAAAACAGATATGTAGACCAATGGAACAGAACAGAGGCCTCAGAAATAATGCCACACATCTACAACCATCTGATCTTTGACAAACCTGACAAGAACAAGCAATGGGAAAAGGATTCCCTATTTAATAAATAGTTTTGGGAAAACTGGCTAGCCATATGCGGAAAACTGAAACTGGACCCTTTCCTTACATCATTTTCTTTCTTTACAGCTTGTATACTTGGATTTTTTCAAATTACTACTTTAATATATGTTTGAAATCAGTGAATACAAAGGTGTACAAGAAAAAACTTTATCATCTGTATCATTACACTTCCTCCACTGCACCTTCCTGAGATAGGCCATGTCAACAGTGTGGTGTGTATCTTTCTAAACATTTCACTTAGTTTATTAAAACTTACACAAGACTTTGCATGCATAGATAGGGTTGGTTTTTTAAATTCCCTTTGCTTTGTTGCTCATTTTAACATAATAAAATCATACTGCAAATAGGATCTGCAACTTTGGCAAAATATTTATATAGATGTAAGCACATATTTTTTTACTGTTTTCCACAATTGAAATCATACTTGACATACTTTTATACATTCTGCTTTTGTCATTCATAAATTCTTTAACGAAATTCCTCCAAGCCAACTGGCATAGCTCTAATTCATTTGTTCATTTAAATAACTGTAAACTAAACCACGGTTTGGATATTTTATAATTTATTTAGACATTGCCCTAGCACTGAGCAAAATTTTGTTACATGCCACTAAAACAATGCTAATCAAAACATCCAAAAGAAGAATATCTTTATTTGCTTTTATTTGTATACGATAGATATGCAATAGTGACTTGTAAATTGTCTAGGGCTGGCTTCTTATTTTAGTGATTGCTGCCAGGTTGTTTTGCAAAATAGTTGCAACAATTCATAATTCTGTCAGAATATATATGAGTACCCAAGTTTGTTAATATTCATTTTGAAGGTTTGTTGCTTTTGTCTGTACTTTCCTAACCATTTATTTAATAATTTTTGTGTGTTTATTGGCCATTTGTTTTTTTGTGAACTAATCACATTTCTAGTGGTTTGCTTATCTTGTCTGTCTTGT
>NW_012106341.1:181312-183075 GCF_000951045.1 Mandrillus leucophaeus
ATAGTTTTGTAATTGTTCATGGATACGTGCAGATTTATATTATCATTTCATATATATGTATAATATGATCTTTACATCTTAATGAAGTATTATGTAATATATACATATGATTTCATTTAATTTTTATGACTTTACCGAAATGTGTATGTGTTTTTGACTACAAAATGGGTATATTAAAATATCTCATCATTGTTTTACTTTGCAAGATAGCCTTATATTCAGTCTAGTTTTATTCTCTGTCAATTGTAATGCTAGAATTGTGTCTGCTATGTCCTCTCCATGAATCACATTTTTATCATTTTCTACTACTTTCTTTGTAATGTTTAGTATTTTTAATTTATATTGCACACTGTCTAATATTAACATTATTACTGCTTAGCTTTTTATTAGCAGTTGTCTGATATCTCTTTATCCATTTTGTTTATTTTCAGTCTTTATCACTTATTTTTGAGTGTATTTCTTGTGATGCGTACATTTCTGGGTTCTGGGTTGTAGTCCAAACTGAGTCTCTGACTTAAGGGGATCTGAAGCCATTCGTGTTTAGTTTAATATCTGATATACTTGGTTTTATTTATTCCATTTTAATTTACGGTCGACTGTTTATTATTCTTCATGATTTTCTATTTATAGATCTGATGTTTGCTGGTATAAAGTCACTATTTATCTCCTTTGTTTCTTGGAAAGTTCTTTGCTTTTCTACAAAGTGTTAATAATAGGATCCTAATGAAATGCATCACTGAGTACTTATTCTCAACTATTACATGAAAACAACACAGCCACCATTTCTCCTCCAACAGTGTGCCTTCCCTCAGGCCCAAAAGATGAAACTTGTAAAATGTCTTTACCTTCTAAATTACCTTTGGAAAAGTTTTTACTTTTTTATTCCTTTTCCTACCTCAATTTATTGAATTTGACAAAATCCCCTACTTCTTTTGGTCCCAGACTATTTTTAAATTTTTTAATTACTGCATCATTATGTAACATTATACACCAACTTATCTATTTACAAACATATGAGAGGAGTTGGTTCATTGCTGATTAGTGTTTTCTCTCTTTTTCCCTCTCTTGATAACTCTCTTGAGTTTTTTTGTCACTTGGTAGGAATCCCTTTCAAAGTGTTTTGCTCATAAAACATGGATCTAATTTTAAAATTTTGTATATAAGCAAATATCTTCCTTTCTCCTTACAGATGAATGCTATCTTGGTTAGAATAATGGATTCTCAGGTTTCAGACCTTCTCACTCATGTCTGTATTTGTTATTCCATGGTTTTCTAACTTCTAATGTTACAAATGAGATGTGTGATTCTTGTCCCCTTCTCTTTTTAAATAACATATTATTTATGTGTGGAGGCTATTTTCCTTTTATTCTTAAAATTCTGAAATTTTACCAGGATATGCCTGGTGTTTAGAAATATAGAATTTTTTATTTGTATATCAAAATTATATATAGAAATATAGAATTGTTCTAGAGAAATACAGAATTTTACCAGGATATGCCTGGTAAAATTCCTCAATAATTCTCCCTGCAAGTAAAACACGTATTTAGGGTCCTTTCTGAGCAAAGAGGATTCTTCTTTAATTATTTATTTGCTTAGTGACTACCTTGCCTCCCTCTTCCTTTTTCTTGTGAAACTGCTATTGGTCATATGACTATGTTTTCCTTGTTTTAAAATTTTACTTTGCATTTTCTTGGACATGGTCTGCTCATAAGACACATCGTCACACCTTTGGGTCTACTTTCCCTTCTCAGCACTCCCCAGTG
>NW_012106341.1:185807-187919 GCF_000951045.1 Mandrillus leucophaeus
AATGGGTGCTGACGAGTTGATGGGTGCAGCACACCAACATGGCACAAGTATACATTTGTAACAAACCTGCACGTTATGCACATGTACCCCAGAACTTACAGTATAATTAAAAAAAAAAAAGTACAAGGATAGAAATATATATACCCAGCTAACCTTAATAGAAAAAAACTGGAGTACCTATCCTAATTTTGGACAGAACGGACTTCAGGAAAGTGAGATTATCAGAGATAAAGAGAGGCATTATATAATGATAAAGATGTCAATTCTCCAAGAAAACAGGACAATCCTAAACATGTATGCAATAACAAAATATGTGGCACAACTAATGAAATTAAAAAGAGAAATAGACAATTTTTTTTTTCCAGTTTGAATTTTTCCTGTTTCAGTGCAGAGTATCTACCAAATTTAGATAAGGGGAATATATATACAGATATTCTTTAATCCCTAGATGAAGAGATTTGAGGTACACAGTAGTGAGCTGATAAATGTTTAACAACTAACTTCAGGTAGGGGAGGAGAAGAAACCCTGATTTGTAGAATTGGATGATGTCTGCAATATAAATCCTCCCACCATAGTCAGTCTCAAGCTATCAACATAATATTCCTGAATATGTTGTTAGGAAGAAATGTACATAGTTGTCTCAAATGAGCTGTTATGAGGCAAACTCTATCATTTCTATTCTGAACATCAGAATAACCTGCTAAGATACTTTTCTTTTTTAAAAAATAAAATTGCCATTAAAAATTTCATGAAATTAATTTTTAATATATGATGTGAGACAGAAGTTCAATTTTATTTTCTCCTAAATTAGATATTCACCTGCACCAACATCATTTACTAAATCAACCATTTTCTCATATTGAATTGAAATAGCAATTGTGTTATGATAAAAAATTAATATACACTGTGAGCTATTTGTGGGTAGTCTTTCACTGTTGTGCTTTTTAATTTGCTTTTTCTTGTTCCAGTCATACCAATTTTATTACAGTAGCTTTATAGTTCTGCTTTTTGGAAAGGCCAGTGTTCCATTATTACTTTTGTTTTAGTTATCTTCGAGAATTGATACAAACTGTAAATCATAAGATCCAATAATTAAAGTTCTAGCTGTATTGCCATTAAATTTACATATAATTTGGATAACAATGACATTTGCATAATATGGTATATGTTTTTGTTAAAAAAATCTTTATTACATTTAAGTAGTTTATCCTATTTTTATCTTAATTAGGATTCTTATTAGGACTCACTGCTGACTTTTATCAAAGGACTTTTCATAATCTATTGGTATGATTATATTATTTTTCTCCACCAATGGAGTGATAGTTTGCATTATGTTCACAGAAATACTGTTATTAAACCTCCTTTGCATAATTGGATTTTCTTGGATAACATAATTTACAACTGTATTCACCAAAAAGTTTTGTCTATAGTTTTCTTTGGGGCATTACGTATATTATTTTTTATATACAAGTTATTCTGTCTTCATAAAATAATTCAGAACTATTCATCACTTTCAATAGTCTGACATAGTTAAGTAACATGAAATTCATTTTTTAAAATTTAGATACAAATTAGAGGTAACTCCACCTGTCCTCATGTTTCATTTTAATGGTAATCTTTAATCACCTGAATCATTTTTGTAATCTCTTTTATGCTAATTCATTTAGTCAAGAATTTTTTCCCTTGGAGGTTATGTTTGATCATTTCCTTTATTTAAAATACCTTAACAGTATGGCAAAGCTTTTTACAATCTACTAATTCTCAATATTTGCATTTTTTTGCTTTATTATTACTGTTATTCTTTCTTAATCAGCCTAATATAGCATTTACCCTTTTTTCCCCATTGTACTATTATTTTTTCTTTGTTTTTGTTTATATTTCAGTAATTTCAGCTTTTCTATTTATTAGTTTCCTCTTCCAAGTTTCCTTTTATCTTGTTATGCAACTTACATTTGTTTCAGATAAATAGTAATATTCTACTTCATCTAATGAAGGCATTTAAATTTATTAATTTTCTTTTTATTAAAGGTTTCTCTCTGTGCTTTATAATTGGTGATGAGATGTTTTCTTTTTTATGACTTTCTTGCTTGTAAGTAATTTCATTTTTATAT
>NW_012106341.1:187969-189711 GCF_000951045.1 Mandrillus leucophaeus
TACCATTCCTTCTGAAACTATTCCAAACAATAGGAAAAGAGGGACTCCTCCCTAACTCATTTTATGAGGCCAGCATCATCTTGATACCAAAACCTGGCAGAGACACAACAAAAAAAGAAAATTTCAGGCCACTATCCCTGATGAACACCAGTGCAAAAATCTTCAATAAAATACTGGCAAGCTGAACCCAGCAGCACATCAAAAAGCTTATCCACTAAGATCAAGTGAGATTCATCCCTGGGATACAAGGCTGGTTCAACAGACCCAAATCAATAAACATAATCCATTACATAAACAGAACCAATGACAAAAAAAAAAAAAAATGATTATCTCAAAAGATGGGGAAAAAAAGGCCTTCAGTAAAATTTGACACCCCTTCATGCTAAAAACTCTCTATAAACTAGGTATTGATGGAACATATCTCAAAATAATAAGAGCTATTTATGACAAAACCACAGCCAGTATCATACTGAATGGGCAAAAGCAGGAAGCATTCCCTCTGAAAACCGGCACAAGAAAAGGATGCCCTCTCTCACCACTCCTATTCAACACAGTATTGGAAGTTCTGGCTAGGGCAATCAGGCAAGAGAAAGAAATAAAGGGTATTCAAACAGGAAGAGAGAAAATCAAATTGTCTCTGTTTGCAGATGACATGATTGTATATCGAGAAAACCACACCGTCTCAGCCCAAAATCTTCTTAAGCTGATAAGCAACTTCAGCAAAACCTCAGGATACAAAATCAGTGTGCAAAAATCACAGGCATTCCTATACACCAATAATAGACAAACACAGAGGTAAATCATGAGCAAACTCCCATTCACAATTGCTACAAAGAGAATAAAATACCTAGGAATTCAACTTACGAGGGATGTGAAGGACGTCTTCAAGCAGAACTATAAGCCACTCCTCAAGGAAATAAAAGAGGACATAAACAAATGGAAAAATGTTTCATGCTCATGGAAAGTAAGAATCAATATCTTGAAAATGGCCAAACTGCCCAAAATAATTTATAGAGTCAATGCTACCCCCATCAAGTTACCATTGACTTTCTTCACAGAATTAGAAAAACTACCCTAAATTTCATATGGAACCAAAAAAGAGCCCATATAGCCAAGACAATCCTAACCAAAAATAACAAAGCTGGGGGCATCACACTACCTGATTTCAAACTGTACTACAAGGCTACAGTAACCAAAACGGCATGGTACTGATAGCAAAACAGATATGTAGACCAATGGAACAGAACAGAGGCCTCAGAAATAATGCCACACATCTACAACCATCTGATCTTTGACAAACCTGACAAGAACAAGCAATGGGAAAAGGATTCCCTATTTAATAAATAGTTTTGGGAAAACTGGCTAGCCATATGCAGAAAACTGAAACTGGACCCTTTCCTTACATCATTTTCTTTCTTTACAGCTTGTATACTTGGATTTTTTCAAATTACTACTTTAATATATGTTTGAAATCAGTGAATACAAAGGTGTACAAGAAAAAACTTTATCATCTGTATCATTACACTTCCTCCACTGCACCTTCCTGAGATAGGCCATGTCAACAGTGTGGTGTGTATCTTTCTAAACATTTCACTTAGTTTATTAAAACTTACACAAGACTTTGCATGCATAGATAGGGTTGGTTTTTTAAATTCCCTTTGCTTTGTTGCTCATTTTAACATAATAAAATCATACTGCAAATAGGATCTGCAACTTTGGCAAAATATTTATATAGATGTAAG
>NW_012106341.1:189761-193239 GCF_000951045.1 Mandrillus leucophaeus
TGCGAGAAGCATCCATGAGTTCTTGTTGCAAGGTCCTTTCCATTACCTTCTTCCCTGAAGGGAGAGGTATATGTTCCAGTTTGACTACTTACCCCTCAGCTCTCACCCTCAGTAGTATATCTTACTACATCTCCCTTAGGGGATTATTCCCATATATATCAGCAGTCAGCTCTCTTAAATAACATACCTGCAAGATGAGTCAAACTCAGCTACTTCTTCCGTGCCTTGAAGAATTCCTCTATTCATACTACATCAAGCAGTCAGAAAGCAGCCTGCTCTACATCTCCTATCTACACCCACTGTCTCTCTCCAATTTTTCTTTCCATTTCCATATCTGGTAAGATATGCACAGAATATAGTAGAATGTATGCTGCATAAGCAGACATGCAAACAGGAAATGAAATGCCAGTCTCTTCTTTTGATAGGCACTTCTAATATCTGCAATCATTCCTTAGAACTTCCCTTGCTTAGTTGTATGGGAGTTGTGGTGGAAGGGGTTATGGAGCAGGCCCCATCTATGGACAGAAGGAAAAGACTCCTAGGCCAACCATTTATTGTACTATGGACTTATGCCTCTCAGTGCTGTTTGCTGCTTACAGAAACTAGGAATAGGAATAATATTTGAGGGTAATACAGTGATTTAGCATCATTATAAACTTTGAAGGCATCTATGGCCCGAGTTGTTTAGTGCTTACTGGCTCTTCGCCTTCATCTTTGGGTACCTGTTTCCAGAGTCTTATTCAACATTCAGTTCTACTGCTTAGCTTCTATTAATTTAAAGTTGAGACTGTTACATACTGTGAGAAATACATGTCAGCCTTTAAGCTACCTACAAATAAAAGCTGCTCTACTACTTGCACTGTTTCTTTCTTCCCTTTTGTGTTTGGATGTTAACAAATTCAAACAAAACATGGGACAACACCTAATATTCCAGTAGAAAAATTTTCTCCATCCTAAAATTACATAACAGACTTATGAAAAACTAGCACTAATAAAAATGATATACTTTTCTTCATGCAACTAAACTCTGGGCCCCTATTTACTCATGCTACCCAAAATAGATGCTGTCACCTACAAAGACCCATCTCATCAGCATTGTAAACAAATTAGGGGATGGTAAGCACCTGTAATAATCACAGTTGTCAGTTATTTGTGAAATTCATTTGTTATAGATAGCCCAGGAATGTTGTGTCTAATTTTTCAATGTCATCACTATCACTTCAAGAGTTGTCACAGTACAGTCTTGTATTAGCTCACAAAAATCATCTGTCTTTTCAATGGACTTCAGTTCACAGCAGGGGGTAACCCCACTGTTGTACTATAATGTGTTGCACTATGAAGCAGTCATATAAACCTAATTCTAGGCTTCTGTCTTTATCACATGCAGCAGTAAAACAACTAATTTGCTTAATTCTAGGAAATGTAAGAGAAACATTGTGTGTTCAAAGCAAAGAGAGTGCAACTGAATACAGGATAATGAAAAATGATTGAAAAAACTGGGTATATTTAAGTTGGCAAAAAGAAGAGAAATAATAATTGTGACAAAATATTTTACACCCACTCTGTAGAAGAGAAAATGAATTTTAATCTGTCTGTGTGGCTCTGGAGGAAGAGATAAAGGTCAAAGAATGGGGGTTAGAGAGGCGGGTTTCCTCACAACATAAGGAGTTGTCCTACAGCTCTCCAGGAGTCATCAGAAAACTCAGAGTTTGGCCTATCGTAAAAATGAAACAGAAGGGACATTTTTTCATGGGAAGTTTATTACTGAAATGCATGAATGTTGGACTAGAAGACCCATAATCCCTTCGACTCTTAGCCATGATTTTATGGTTTGCTTTTCCTTCTTTCTTAAAAAATTAGTGTGAATTATTTACAACATACCCCTGTACTTGCTTATGTCTTAAAATGTAGAGCATTAATAAAGTAGTAGATATCCCCCTGTATGCTTTTATTCTAATACCTTACTTCCCTTCAGAGGAAACCATCATCCTAAATATAAAAGGTATTATTCCCACACTTTGTTTTGTATTTTTATTACAGACACAATTATCCCTAAATGATGCTTGGTATTGGACAGCATGTTTCTGAACTTTGTGTAGAAGATGTCATACTTCATATAAATACGATCATACTTTACGTACTCTACTGAGGTTTTTTCCTCAGAATTATTTATTAAATTCATCCATACTTGTATAGACAGCTCTATTGCATTTATTTTTGCAAATTTATGGAATTCTATTATATGACTATAGTTTAATTTGTTGTTTATTCCTTTGGTCTATAATTATCTTCAATTTTAGCCATTTTAAGTAATGCTTCCATGAACATTCTTGTCAATGTTGACAAATGCAAGAGCTTTCCATGGGGTATGTCACAGGGTGATTAATATTTCCTTCCTTGTATTGGAGGGGTGGGCTTGTGGACACAGCATATAATTTTCTGCAAGTGTATCGATTTTGGCTCAGAATCTCTTCAGTTTCTCCAATTGTTTCCAAATCTTTCATCTTCTTCTTTTACTCTCTTTCTCTTTTTTAATCCTTCTCCCCTAGTCCCGATGTTCTGTGTTATGAACAAATGAGATTCCTTTTCTTCTACCCACATTGTCAGGTCACCAACCCACCTGAGCATCTCCTTTGCCTTTGGGTGTTTGTGATAATGAAACAATTGGCCTGTGAGATAGGTCAAATTTCTGTGAACTTTCTTTCTTTTGCTCTTCTTGCAATATTGACTCTGCGAATCATCCAAAAACTCTATTCAAGACTAGATGCCCATGGCTTAAGAGATCCTGTTGGCCAAATGACTCTTTATAGAAACATTAAGGTAATATATTTGTAGGATTTAAATTATTGTATTTCCAAAGGAAGTCCTTGGGAAGAAAAGATAGAATTCAAATTTTTTGTTCAATTTTTATATCTGGTTTTTTAAGAGCAAAGACAAAAACAAAAGTAAAGCAAATGTACACTGCATAATTTAAAATAGTTTTTGATATCAAGCTAAATATATCAAATGAAATCCCTATTACTCTTCCAGAGAGGCCTATGTTGATGTCTCTGAGGAAGGCCTAAGGAATTCATAAGCCAACTACTATGTAGAAAGAATACCTGGAGAACAACTCTTAAATCCCAGCTGGCAAGCTGCTTGTAGTCTGAAGTATATAAATAAAAACTTTTTATTTTTTCTTCTTGTATTACATGTACTCCTCTGAAATATACAACAACTTTAATTCAAATGCAAACAGGATCAATTAAGTGGACAGCTAGATAATATAATTAATTCAAATGAAGTTTAGATTTCTCACCCAATTATCTGAATTAAAGGGGATTTCCTTTTATGAGTTTATGGAAATCATTCAGTTTTTGTGTCTGTTTTATTAGAAATTGAACTTGAACTGAATAAACTGAACTTGAATTGATGAAAACTGAATTTTTTATCAATATAAAATAGATAAAAAGGAGGAAAGTAGACATATATTGTTTTG
>NW_012106341.1:193614-194939 GCF_000951045.1 Mandrillus leucophaeus
AGGTTCAAGCGATTCTCATGCCTCAGCCTCCCGAGTAACTGGGATTACAGGCATGCACCACCATGTCCAGCTAATTTTTGTATTTTTAGTAGAGACAGGGTTTCACCATGTTGGCCAGGACGGTCTTGATCTCCTGACCTCATGATCTGCCCGCCTTGGCCTCCCAAAGTGCTAGGATTACAGGTGTGGGCCACCTAAGCAGCCTATTAACTGGTTGTCCACCACTGGCCCAATTAGCTGTGGCAGGAAGTAGGGAAAGAGTCATACCGTAGAAAGCGAAGCCATATAGCACTGCCCTTCCCTAGTGCTTAAGTATTAGGTTGTTGCAAAAGTAATTGCAGGCCATTGAAGACCAAAATTACTTTTAAACCAACCTAATATCTTAGAAGTATGCAGCCCCTTCTCATATAACACTGCCCTCGCCTTTAGTTGTGAGAGCAGAACATGACTGGACTTAAAGTTGGGGCAGGATTAGATCCCTACATGGATCAGTTAGAAACGTTTTTACTGAGGTAAACTGTGACCAATTTGCATTTTGAGCAGCTGACTCCACTGATAGGTCAGCCACTAGTCACCGTGGGATGCAATTTTAACAATGCAACTTATCTCCATCACGAGGAAAAATAAGCTTTAATATAATAACAAACAACAACACATGTTGCTCATATTGTTGAGCATCTGTGGAGTACTGCATGAGTCAGGCAGGTTGTCCGCATTTTGCTTGCAGTTTTGATGGTTGACCTGCAGCCCCTGACAACATGCAGGAAGCATGTTGCAATGTTCACTCAGTATAGGACAGAACACTTTCCCCTTTGTCCTTATGCACTCTCTCTTCCTTGGGGATTTTCTCCTCTTTATTTAGCATTTTCTTCCAAATCTTCAGCATCTGCCTTCCCCGATTGATTCAGCCTGCAGACACCTAGATCCAGCTAAAACTCTTTGTGGGACATGGGAACTATCCCCAACCTTGTTTGTCCCTGGAACTGGAGCAGGAGCACTTGCAGCTTTTACTTCAATGCCCTGGGAGTCACAACCTCCCACCACACTCTCCTCATCCTTGAAAAAGACACCCTGTGAAGAAATAAAAATAGATGGGCCTGTAATTACCAGCACTTTGGGAGGCCGAGGCAGGTGAATCACCTGGGATCAGGAGTTCAAGACCAGCCTGACCAACATTCCCAGCTGCTCAGGAATCTGAGGCAAGAGAATTGCTTGAACCCAGGAGGCGGAGGTTGTAGTGAGCCAGATGGTGCCACTGTGCTCCAGCCTGGATGACAGAGCAAGAGTCTGTCTCAAAAAAAGAAAGGGAAGGGAAAGGAAAGGAA
>NW_012106341.1:195068-221126 GCF_000951045.1 Mandrillus leucophaeus
AAAGAAAGAAAGAAAGAAAGAAAGAAAGAAAGAAAGAAAGAAAGAAAGAAAGAAAGAAAGAAAGAAAGAAAGAAAAAGAGAGAAAGAAAGAGAGAGACGGAGAAGTCCCTGGAGACTTGTTATCAGGGCAGTATTTAAGTCAGCCATATGGTATGATTGATTGCAAAGTTATACCTGACCCACGGAGAATGAATAAGGGCTAGATTACTGGATTTCCAAAGTCTCTTGTAGGTGAGAATTGTATTCAATAATATCACCCACTCAGGATATTAGAAAACTTTTTGTTATCATTTAAACTAGAAAGAGCCCCTACTAAAAGGACTCCCTGGACCACCCATTAGGGAAATAGGGAACTAGAAAGATACAGCTGAAGATTATCAAATAGAGAGAAAGGAACTTTTTAAAATGCAAGTAATCACCCACTAAAAGAATCTCAAAATGACTGATTTATTTTGAATATTCAAGACCTTTATTTATGTTGATAACAGGCTTAGGCAACAATCACAGGCTCCTTTAATGTAGGTCACCACTCATTAATAGCATAATTATGCAATTCAGTATATCCTAATGAAAATACAACTGAACCAGCTTATAGCTCACTGTGATTTTTGCAGTCAGCTCTACACTTGATGGGTTTTGTAGCCAGCTAACCATTTATCTTCTCCTGACCTCACCACTATATGTACAAGGAACAATACTCATAGAAATAGTTACTTAAAGTACAAAATCTAAATGTTGCTGATGGTTTTTACAAATATAAATTGTAAGTTAAAAATTGCTGCTTAGAAAATAAATGCATTACTGTAAACAGGCAAACTATGAATGATTACACAAAGAGAACAAAAGCTTAATTTAGATAGGATTTAGATTGTAGAATTCTCTTAAATAAACAAACAATGGGAGAAATTTTTTAAATGTGAAAAAGTGAAAATGGCTACAGAAAATATTTAACAGAAAATTCTCCCCAAACCTAAACACTTATCTAACAATTAAGTAAAAATAAAATAAAATATAATTTAAAAATTTAAAAAGAGACATCAATTGCAAACATTCAGTACAATACTAAAACCTGAGAGTGTCACAAGACCTATATGACTTCACAGAGCGCTCTCTGAAATCATTACTGCATATGTAAAACAATATCTTTTTTGACTTTATGGGCAGTTTATTTCTTAAATCAACAATAGTAACATTCTTTGAGTTTATCTGAACATATACATCCTACATATAAACTGTAAGATATTTTGCAGAAACAAAAATGTGACCATTTAATTTTTCTCTTCCAAATAAAATGTTGTGCCTTTAGAACAAATTAAAATAGTGAAGACAGCTTTTTCTTCATTATGAAGTGGAATGCACACACAAATACACACACAGATGTGTACATCCACCTGGCTCTCCCTAATTTTCCCTCACATTAAACATCCAGTACTGTAGTGACTTCTCAGTTCTGACTTCAACATACATCCCAAGACCAGCCACTTTCTGAACCTTCACAGCTTTCATCCTGGCTGCACCCACAGCCAGGTCTCCTCCAGACTCCTTCCAGAGCCTCCTAATTGTTCTCCCTGTTTCCATTCTGTAGCTCCCACCCCATATCAGCCGTAAGGTGATGTTTATAAAATAACCTTCAGGTCATGCTGGTTTTCTATTTGGAACCCTCCAGTGACTTCCTAGCACATTCAAAATAAAATCTGAAATCCTTATCCTAGTCTACAAGACCCTACCATAGTGGGATCCCTGCTTACTTCTCCAACCTCATCTCCCACTACTCTCTTGACTGTGTTCACTCCACCTAGGAAGCCACACAAGGTTTCTTGTTGTTTCTCAATAACACCAATTATGTTCCTATCTGAGGATCTTTGCACCTGTTACTCCCACTGTTTTCTTCAAAAATAAAAGACTTTTACTGAGATATAATTCACATACTACACAATTCATCCATATAAAGTACACAATTCATCCATATAAAGTGTACAATTCAATGTTTTATAGTATGTTCACAGGGATCTATAACCGTCACCACTATCCATATTAGAACATTTGTCCCTCTAAAAAGAAATCCCATATTCATTCACATTCACTCCCTGCTCTTCCTAGCCCTAGGTAAGAATAAATCTACTTTCTGTCTGTATATGTTTTCCTATTCTGGATATTTTATATAAATGGAATTACACAATGTGTAGTCTTTGCGACTGGCTTCTTTCCCTCAGCATAATGTTTTCAAGACTTATCCATGCTATAACATATATAATACTTCATTCTTTCTCTTGCTGAATAATATTCCATCATATGGATATACCACATTATATTTATCCATGTATTTGTTGGTGAACATTTAGATTGTTTCCAGTCTTGGGTGATTATTTATCATGTTCCTATAAACATATATGTTCAAGTTTCTGTGTGGACATATGTTTTCATTTTTTATTGGGCACTGTATTAGTCTGTTCTCACACTGCTAATAAAGATATACCCAAGACTGGGTAATTTATAAAGGTAAGAGGTTTAATGGATTCACAGTTCCACATGACTAGGGAGCCCTCACAATCATGGTGGAAGGCAAGGAGGAGCAAGTCATGTCTTACATGAATGGTGGTAGGCAAAGAGAGAGAACCTGTGCAGGTGAACTTCTCTTTATAAAACCATCAGATCTCATGAGGCTTGTTCACTATCGTAAAAACAGCATGGGAAAGACCCACTCCCTTGATTGAATTACCTCCCACTGAGTCCCTCTCATGACACCTGGGAATTGTGGGAGCTACAACTCAAGATGAGATTTGGGTGGGGACATAGCCAAACTGTATCATTCTGCCCCTGGCCCCTCCCAAATCTCATATTCTTATATTTCAAAACCAATCATGCCTTCCTAACAGTCCTTCAAAGACTCAACTCATTTCAGCAGTAACTCAGAAGTCCACAGTCCGAATTCTCATCTGAGACAAGGCAAGTCCCTTTCACCTATCAGCCTGTAAAATTGAAAGCAAGTTACTTATTTCCTAGATACAATGGGGGTAAAGGCATTGGGTAAATATATCCATTCCAAATGGGAAAAATTGGCCAAAACAAAGGGCTAAAGGTTCCATGCAAGTCCAAAAACCAGCAGGGCAGTCAGATTTTAAAGCTCTAAAATGATCTCCTTTGACTCCATGTCTCATATCCAGGTCACACTGATGCAAGAGGTGGGTTCACATGGTCTTGGGCAGCTCTGCCCCTGTGGCTTTGCAGGGTACAGCCTCCTTTCCAGCTGCTTTCATTGGCTGGCATTGAGTGTCTGCAGCTTTTCCTACAAGCTGTGAGTCCTCTTCTCACAACTCCATTAGGCAGTACCCCAGTGGGGCCCTTGTGTGGGGGCTTCATCCCCACATTTCCCTTCCATACTGCCCTAGCAGAGGTTCTCCATGAGGGCCAGTCCCTGCAGCAAACTTCTGCCTGCACATTCTGGTGTTTTCATACATCCTTTGTAATCTAGGTGGAGGTTCCTAAACCTCAATTATTGACTTCTGTGAACCTGCAGGCTCAACACTACATGGAAGCTGCCAAGGCTTGGGGCTTGGACCCTCTGTCTCCATTGTCAAAGCTGCACCTTGACCTCTTCTAGCTATGGCTACAGCAGCTTGGATGCAGGGCAACAAGTCCCTAGGTTGCACACAGCAAAGGGGCCCTGGGCCCAGCCCACAAAACCATTTTTTCCTCCTAGGCCTCTAGGCCTGTGATGGGAGGGGCTGCCAGAACAGGTTCTGACATGTCCTGGAGACATTTTCGCCATTGTCTTGCTGATTAACATTTGGCTTCTCATTACTTATGCATATTTCTGCAGCTGGCTTGAATTTTGTCTCAGAAAATGAGTTTTTCTTTTCTATCACATTATCAGGTTGCAAATTTTCTGAACTTTTATACTTTTTTTCCCTTTTAAAACTGAATGCCCAGCCTGCATGGTAAAAGCCTGTCTCTACTAAAAATAGAAAAAAATTAACTAGGTGTGGTGGCACATGCCTACAATCCCAGCTACTTGGGAGGCTGATGCAGGAGAATCGCTTGAACCCAGGAGGTGGAGGTTGCAGTGAACTGAGATCACATCACTGCATTCCAGTCTGGGTGAGACAGAAAAACTCTGTCTCAAAGATAAAATAGAATAAAACTGAATGCTTTTAACAGCAAGCAAATCACCTCTTGAATCTTTGGCTGCTTAGAAATTTCTTCTGCCATATACCCTAAATCATCTCCCTCAAGTTCAAAGTTCCACAAATCTTTAAAGCAGGGGCAAAATGCCACCAGTCTCTTTTCCAAAACATAGCAAAAGTCACCTTTACTTCAGTTCCCAACAAGTTCCTCATCTCCATCTGAGACCACCTCAGCGTGGATTTCATTGTCCATATCATTATTAACATTTTGGTTAAAGCCATTCAACAAGTGTCTAGGAAGTTCCAAACTTTCTCACATTTTTCTGTCTTCTTTCGAGCCCATGAAACTGTTCCAATCTTTTCCTGTTACTCAGTCCCAAAGTTGCTTCCATATTTTCAGGAATCTTTACAACAGCACCCCACTCTACTGGTACCAGTTAACTGTCTTCATCCGTTTTCATGCTGCTGATAAAGACATACCCAAGACTGGGTAACAGAAAAAGAGGTTTAATGGACTCGCCATTTCATATGACTGAGGAGGCCTCAAAATTATGGTGGAAGGCAAGGAGGAGCAAGTCACATCTTACATAGACGGCAGCAGGCGAGGAGAGAGAACTTGTGCAGGGGTTTTATAAAGAACTCCTCTTTATAAAACTATCATATCTCATGAGAATTATTCACTATCACAAGAACAGCACAGGAAAAACCCACCCTCATGATTCAATTACCTACAGCTGGGTTCCTCCCATGACACATGGGGATTGTCAAAGCTACAATTCAAGATGAGATTTGGGTGGGGACAGATCCAAACCATATCAGGCACATACCAAGTAGAATTGTTGGTTCATATGGTAACTCTATCTTTAACATCTTGAGGAACCACCAAACTGTTTTACAAAGTGCCTGTGCCATTTTACATTCCCACAGGAATAAAATTAAAAAGACTGACAATGCTAAATGTTGACAAAGATTTGAAGAAACCTGAACTCTCACACATTGTTAGTAAGATTGTAAAATAGAAATCAACCCCGTAGTGTCTCATAAAGTTAGACATACAACTACCACTAACTACCCGGCAATTCTACTTCTAAGTACTTCTCTAAGATAAATCAAAACAGGTATACCCCCCACCACACACACGCATTCCTTTTCATAGGCTCCAAGACTGTACCTAATGGTGTCCCTGCCTTCTTCTCCAACCTCATCTTCTACCATTCTCTTGGCTGTGTTCACTCCACCCAGGAAGCCACATAAGGCTTCTTGTTGTTTCTCAATAACATAGATAATACAACACATTGTGTGTGTGTGGCAGGGGAACCTGTTTTTATTTGTCTTAGGCAGATGAATTGTACAAGAATGTTCATAACAGCTTAATTCATGATAACCCAAATATGATAACAGTTTAATTCATGATAACAAATGACTTGCACAAGAATGTTCATAACAGTGTAATTCATGATAACCCAAACCAGAAACCAGTTTAATTCATGATAACAAATGACTTGTACAAGAATGTTCATAACAGTGTAATTCATGATAACCCAAACCAGAAACAGTATCTATGACCAACAACAGGAAAATAGATTAAAGAATTATTATATATTCAATATCCATTAATATTAAGAAACAAACATGTATCATGTTACACATTACATGATGCATGACCAACAAGAATAAACCTTAAACACTGGTAAAAGCTATCAGAAACAAAAATACCTATTGTATGAAGTGCATCTTAGATGAAGTTCTGTAACAGGCAAAATCAATGTGTGCTGAAAAAAATCACAAGGGTGGTTGCATTTCAGGGGAAGGTTTGACTGGGAAGAGACACAAGGAAACTTTCTGGGATAATGAAAATGTTATTTATCTTGATAGAGTATATGTTACATACGAGTATTTGTCAAAACTCATCAAATTATACACTTAAGATCTGTGCATTTCACTAAAAGTAAATTATACATCAATTTAAAAATTAAAAATAAACATATGTGTATGTGAATAATACATGGACTGAGAGCAAGAGACCACCAATATGTGCCAGGCACTGTGGGCTCTGTGTAGACAGTGCTCTGCATCCTAATAGAGCTTACATTCTGCTGGGGGATATAAAAAATCATGAAATATCTGATATTCAAACCTCAGTAGAGAATATGAATGGATGACATAATTTTGGTCCTCTAGGAACTGACAACCCCCTTCTTTCATCTGTCACTCTACAACATCAGTAAAACTGAGCATAGATATGACTAAAGGCAATCGAAAAATTGAGTTAAAGAAAATACATGGTTCTTTTGAGCATTCATTTGTCAATCTATAGATAATTGTTTCCTACAAGTGAGGACTCCTGTAAATGACATCCTCTGAATCTGGAGCAAAGCAATTGAAAAAATGTTAAAATAAAAGTAAGATGTAAATGTATGAGCTTAGAATATCATAAATTAGTGGGGAATGAGCAGGTTGAGTTTACTCTTAGAAAATTATACCAGTTCATTTTTAAATCAGTTCATTAAAATGCAAAACATTAGCCCCATAAAATATATTTTATTTCAAAAATATACTCAAGCAATTTTTAAGAACACAGCTATGCAGGAATTTTTTAAATGTCTCAAAGACTAAAAATCAAAGACAGTGATAAATGAGAACACATCTTTGGGAGATGTGTTCTGATGGGGCACTGCAAGGGTAGTATTCAGTCCAAAAATTTAAAACACTTATTAAGGAAATGGAAGAGATTAACACAAATTAGATTTGTGTTAATACTAAAGTAGGAAATGTTGAAAACATGAGTAAAGACAAGATGTTACAACTGGTTGAGGGGGAGTAAAACTCAGAGAAAAAATAACAAAGGAACCGTTATTCTGGTTGCTTCTTTTCAATGAAGAATGATGCATACTGAAGATTTAAGAGTAACCATAAATAATTTGTGACACAGACCTGGGAATCATGTTACTATAAACTTGTAAACAATGGTTGGTCTTCTTCCAAGAGATTTCTTTAATAGATTCTTGCTACTCTAGCATTTTCCCTGCATGTAGAATGAAGAAAAGCACTTTGATTTATCTTCTAAAATGGCCACAGATGTAATCATTGCCCTGCACTAGGCACTAAGTATGCAGTCACATCCCCGAGGGAAAAATAGGAATAAATAAGTGATGGACAGCATCTGCTATTGCATTCTGAAAAATATTGGTGAGGACTTCCACAAATCATCCTGAACTACCCATGCAAGATTCTGGATCTCATCTGGTCTAGGGGACCAGCCTTACCCAAAAGCAATGAGGTGCTGATAAGGTAGAATTTTTTAAAAAAATTATGCCAGATTCATCTGTGTCTAGGAGTACTTGAAAAGAGGTTACACAAATAGCATAATAAGAGAAATTTATAGTGTCCCTGGGGATGTATTGATATTAAAAAGTTACACGGATTCACAGAAAGCATAGAATCCTGTAACTTTCCAGGTAGGACAGAATCAAGAGCCAACCCGATCCAATTCCATGAGTTTTATAAGAAAATTGTGCTCCCACAAAGCAAAGGGACAGACATAAAAGCAGAATCACAATTTAGATATAGATCATTTCCAGTCCAGAGCTCTTCCCATTATCCTCCACTGCTCTCAAATCACAACCACTCCCATGAATGAGATTGAGTAGCCATGCCGTCTAAGCTATGGTATCCACTGTCTCTCCCTAATTCATATCTAGTCTTGGTATTGAACTATAAATATGAAAAATCTGTTGATCTCTAGAGAATTAGATGAAAATAAAACTAGTAGCACAATAAGAAGCTTAAAAGGAAAAACTCAGATTATTAGTTACGAAAAAACAAAGGACTGAGTATAAGAAGAAACAAAGGACTGAGTATATAACATGTAAAAAAATTCCAAAGGTTGAATACTCTGGAACTAAAAGTAAAAGAATAAAATAAGGTTGGAGACATGCATAGTTTTTTCATCCACTAATAGACTGTGCAATAAAATGGTAGAGCCAATCCCACTTAACCTATTCAAAATAATTGAATAAACATGGTGATTAATGCTTTGATTATAATAAAAATATTCCTCTGTGCTTGGAATTAAATATGCTATAAAAATACATTGTTAATATTCAATCAAGTTGTTCTTAAGTAAAAGCTAAGCATCCTCTCATTAAAAATTTTAATATTCAAGACGAATCTTTTCATGAAAATTAGCAATATAGGGCACTGGTTGAATCAGCAGACAAAAGGAGACACAATGTTTGTGTCTCCCTAAATTCATATGTTGAAAACATAATCACCAATATGATGGTATTAGGAGGTGAGGTTTCTGGGGGTAATTAGATTATGAGTATGGAGCCCTCATGAATGGATTTAGTGCCCTTATAAAAGGGACCTGAGAAAGCGCTGTCACCATTTCTGCCATGTGAGGATACAACAAGAAGTAGCCATCTGCAACCCAGAAGAGGACCCACACTGGAGCTCAACCATGCTGGCACTCCAATCTCACACTTCCAACTTCTAGAACTGTGAGACAATAAATTTCTGTTATTTATAAGCCACCTAGGGTACTATTTTGTCGTAACAGCTTGAACTCAAACAATGTTGCTACATAATTAATACCTAGAACTATTAGAACTGACTTAAATTATAGCTGCATAACCAGAACTATGGAATTATTTTTCTTTGATACTACCATTGATCTGTCTTTGTTATAATATATATTAAAGTGCCTCAGGTTCAAGGGTCTCATCCAGATCGTTGTAAGGCAGCTGTGTAGGATTGAGGGTAGTTCACACAATATAGAGATAGGGAGAACGAAAGTTGTTTCCTACTTCCTTCTACCCACTGGAACTCCACCACTATCATTCTAGTTTGAAAAGAAGTAGAAAACAAACTAAACATCTGCTAGTGAGGTAGATTATTTTATAACCATTTTACAGATGAAGAAATTGAATTGCAAAACATAAATTGTCTTTTCCAAAGTTAGGCAGAGTAAGTAAGAGATCTGATCTGATTCTGAAGCCCATGCTCTTCCATTACATAACTATGACTCTCCATAATGCTAAGATGGATGATGGGGTGCAGGGGGTGGTAAATGTAAGAGAACTTTGATAACTTTGACTTTGTTCAGTTCAATTATCTGGAAAAAGTATAAGTAAAAGCAACAAATGGCTCAGTGAGAAAGATGATGTCCTTTCAAGCCAAGCAGAAAAATTTAGAGTCTAGTTCTGCCACTCACTGGCCATGTTAAATGGGGCAAGTATTAATAACTCAACACCTTCTAAAGCCTCTGTTTCATAACCTGTCAGAAGCAGTACTAGCACCTCTTAGTTCATACCACTGTTGAGAGAAATAAATCTAAACCACTTATCACTATGCTTAGTGCTACTCATTCACTAATGGTAAACTATTTCTCACTTTGCTTTCTGGTTGTTTTTAAATCAATATTGCTATAATTCTTGAT
Organism: Mandrillus leucophaeus; assembly: GCF_000951045.1. Lineage (NCBI taxonomy): Eukaryota > Metazoa > Chordata > Mammalia > Primates > Cercopithecidae > Mandrillus > Mandrillus leucophaeus. The sequence goes on from NW_012106341.1 coordinate 204,633, forward strand.
ATATTTTTCACATTTGCAGAAAGCTTGCTCCTTTTAAGCAACATTTAAGATGAGATGGAAATTATTTGACATATTAGCATAGGGATAAAGTCATCTTCTCATTTTCTAGATTTTTCCTAAACTACATACAAGTCTCTTAAAAGAAATTTAAGGTCCAGCCATCTATATTTATAACGACAAGCCAAAGCCTCCAATATGATTTAATTTTTACTAATCATAGTCAGAAAAACTCTGTAGTAAAGACTTATTACTTGAAAGATTAAACTAGATGGTCTTCAAGTGTCTTTCTAATTTTGTGACTTTTAGACTTCCGATATAAAGGTACACAATATTGGTTTTTTCCCTTCAGAAAAAAAAGTCTCCAGTAAATGCAATGTATTTTGAGGTGTGGAATTCCAATGGCCACGTATGCGTCTATCACGCAGTAATCCACAAAGTGCAAATGGCATTAGGCTTTCTGGAAAAATGTATGATTTTTCTGACATGCAGGAGGGCACATCTCAAAAATTCAAAACTTTGATTCAAGTAGAAATATTCTGATCTGATCTGACCTCTTATTTTGCCTTTGAACTTAAAATCCTTCTTATATATTACCAATATATCAGAATTATTTTGTGATTGTAACATTAAAAACAAACCAACACAAAAATTACTAGCCCTTTGACGTTTATACTGAAAATGATTGCAATGAATTTTAGTAACTTGAAATAATTATGTTATTAAATTTCGTATTAGTTTATCACAACAATGTCTGATTTTTCTCAGTAGACTGCGAACTCATAAGGGGAACATCCTCTCTGCTCTACAGACATTAACAACAGCACATAGACAGATTTCAAGAAAGAATTTTAAATGAATACATGGATTTTTTATTGTGCATCCTATCTATTTTCATATCTGTTCTATTCTGGGTAGAGGTAAATATGGTGTTCCTCCTGTAGCTATTTTGACCATTCATGTATTTGTTTGTGAAACCAACTTGTATCTATAATAAGTTACAAAAGCTTTACAAGAAATTTTGTGTAAACGATTACTCAACAATCTGTTTACTAGGCAGATAATAAGTACTCCTATTTAACAGACTTTGAGAATTAACAAAGTATTTCAAAAAATGCATAAAAAAGTATACATACAGTAATAATGAAGGCTACCATTCATTGGGCACTTATTGTGTAATCAGGCCTTGTGAGATGCATTACTAATGAATCCTACTTTGCTTTTGAGTTTCAAAGACAGTAAGTGACTTGCTAAAGGCACAAAGTGTTTAATCTGTCTAATGGTTTCTACCTAAAGGTGGAAACCCTTTTTTGTTTTGTTTTGTTTTGTTTTGTGACAGAATCTCACTCTGTCACCCAGGCTGGAGTGCAATGGTGCAATCTCGGCTCACTGCAACTTCCACCTTCCCAGTTCAAGCGATTCTCCTGCCTCAGCCTCCTGAGTAGCTAGGATTACAGGCGCGTGCCACCATGTCTGGCCAATTTTTGTATTTTTAGTAGAGACGGGGTTTCACCATATTGGTCAGACTGGTCTCGAACTCCTGACCTCATGATCCGCCTGCCTCAGCCTCCCAAAGTGCTGGGATTACAGGCATGAGCCACCACGCCCAGCCAAGGTGGAAATTCTTAAGAGAGTATCATGCGCACTTTGGGCTGGCCTTGTTCATTAAATCAGGAAGAAACTTTAAAAGTTCCTAACCTGTTCTCTGCTATTTGTAGGTTCCTCTTCTTGAATCCTGTGATTGAATTGTGGGCTACTTTCAGCTTTTGATGGTTCTGATAGTTCAACCATCTTCTCTCTGTAGATAACACTCATTTGCAGATTGGTAACCGTGTAAACTAGTTCCAGTGTGGTTAACTCTGACTGTAGTCCTTCTGGAGTCAGCGGACTTCCAACTTCGCTAGGCCATGTGCTTTCCTTGTGGAACATGGTTAGATTTCCAACTTCAGGGCACCTTGTTGTGCTGTAAAGATCACTAGATTACAATGGCATCTACCTTTTTTCTCTATCAGCTCTGCTTTCATAATGACCCACTGATGTCTTAAGTGACATCTAGTGCCTCAGATACCCAGGGCCCAAGTGAAACATTAATCTTTGATATGTAAATGAAATGATAGAGGCATCATCTCAAAGTTAATTGGAATCATAGCATGTTACTGTTCTGCTATATGTCCAACTTTTTTTAGTGAGATTCATTCTTCTGGGATCCAGCATGAGTGATTGTGTTACAGTGATAACACACAGGTAACCCATGGAGGCTATCCTTTTTAAGAATCCTGAAAGAATTTAAGAATCTTGGACATGAAGGTGTTTGTATCAGTTAAATGTCTGTATATTATTGGGGCAAAATGCTGAAACTATATCTGCTGTTGAAGTCCTTAGTGACTCCAGATTTAATAGTTTATTTTCCTTTACCCTATAAGTTAGATATGTAATCCCAGGGTCATAAAAAATATGAAGATAAACAAAAATCTCTTTGATCATATCTGATTCAACATATAAACTAAACCCATTGAGCTTAATTAATACCCAAGGAAGTTCTGGAAATCTAGAACTTTATAAAAACGATGTCTGCATTTCCCTGGAGATATTCCTCAGAGCTTTTGTGAAGGACTTTTAAGGGACTCTTTTTCAGGATTTATTGATTGTTTTATGTTTGTTGTTTTATGAACTCTTAACTCTTGTTGTATAAAATGCTCAGGTTGCTTTTTGGTACCATTTGAGGTTTGGATGATTATAAATCTATAGAAAAGAACTCAACGGTCTTAGATGGTGTAGGAGAACTATTTCAATATCACTGTCATACATGCTAAAAATAGATTAGCTGAAAAGTTATAATAAAATAATCATTTATATATTTCATGGGTTAAAAGATATTTTTATATAGGTAGGTTCTTGAAGCCTCTAGAAAGTTCAGATCTTATAGGCAGAGAAATCTGCCTGACAGAAAAGTATACCTGGGTGATGGGATGATCTGTGCAGTAAACCATCATGGCACACATTTACCTATGTTACAAACCTGAGCATCCTGCACATTTACCCCTGAACTTAAAAGTTGAAAATAAAAAGAAAGTTTTCTTGTCTAAATGTATATATCTTGTGATATTTTTCAGCTGACAAAGTAAATTAAGTTTCTAGGGTTACACAGACACTAAGTGGCACAAGATTGGTCAAGCAAGATTTTACTGGAGTCCTTAGTGAACCATTAAAATGGAGTGAAGGAAAACAAGTAGGAAAGATTACAATGTGCTACAGCAAGAATAAGAGGTAAAAAACTAAGCAATGAGTATAGATTACCATTTTCTAACATAAATAGCCAGGCCTTAATAACCATTGAAGATGAAATGAGATGACGTTAACCTTTTTGTTTTATTTGCTGATTTTTTAAATTTTCTTTTGGAACAATCTCAAATTTACAGAAAACTAAAGAATTATTCCCCCTTTAAATCATGTAATAAGTACCCAATCTGACTATTACACCCTAAACATAAGGTCATTCTCCTATATAACCACAAAACAACCATCAAAATTGAGAAATCAGCATCTATAAGGTACTCCCGTCTAACGTTCAAATCCCATTCAACTTTTAACAAATGCTCCAATAATATCATTTCAAACAGAAACATCCAGTCGAGGATCACATATGTTTAGTTGTCATTTCTCTTTAGTCTTTGGTCATCTGAAACAGTTTGTCTTTCCTTGGCTTTCAAGGACTTGACACTTTTGAAGATTACAGGCTATTTTTTTAGAATGTTCCTCAGTTTGAGTTTACTCTTCTATTTCCTCATGATTAGATTCAGGCTATGCATCCTGGGCAAGAATATTACAGAAGTGATGATGCTGTGCTCTCATTGCATCTGCCAGGTAGTACACGATTTTAATTTTTCCCATCACTGGTGATGTTAACTTTTATCTCTTGATTAAGGTGGTATCTCTCTGGCTTAGCTACAGTGAAGTCACTCTTTTTATAATCAATCAGTGTTTTATTGGGAGGTATTTTTTGACTATATTATATCCCATTGATGAACAAATATCACTTACTTATATCAATATAAGCTAATGTATTCCTATTTTATTAAATTAGTTATTATCTATACTACCATCTTTTTTTTTTTGGTGCTCAAATTTTGTAATATTTGGCCACTGAGAGCCCCTTGAGGCTGACTTCTCTGTTCTTTGACATGTCCATATCATTCTTTGAACAATTCTTGCTTTCTAACAAAACAAAATCCCCAGGCTCATCTTATACTTTTCTTTCTCCTAGTCCTGGAGACAAACTTTTTCCCAAGAGTCCTGGTTCCTTTTAGTGAATGGTATGTAGAAACCAGATCATGGTACCCTTTCTAATGTAGTGTTGTTGCTCAGGCTCTTAAATCCTAATTTCCTGTGCCAAGTTATGTCTCTTTCTTGGATAACTGATGGAGGCGCATTTACTAGCTTCAGAGAAAATATCCTGCCCATTCATAGGAGCATAACCTTTCCTTATGGACAATTTATTCAACATCAGTACTTTCTTCATCAATCAAATTTATATCACACTGAGCACTGGACATTAGCCTGGTCTAGTTCCTTCTCTCCACTACTCCTCATGCCAGGTACACCTGGTACTGATTCCATATTCTTTCTACAGGTGTCTGACTGCCTTGATTTCTTATTTTCTTCCCTAACCTCTTGAATGAGAATTCACACAACTCCTCCACAAACAAACAACACTTTGCAAACCTGGGCATTCTAAATTTATTTAGGGCCAAAAAAAAAAGAAGTTCTAATCTCCTCCTGACACATAAACAAACACACAAAAAATCTCTGAGATGTTAATCTGCTCCAGCAATACGGAACAATTTCTATTACCAACAGAATGCTTAACTTTTCTGTCTAAAAAAATATCAGATTTGGGTTAATAGTGTTCTGTTCTCCACAAGAACAATAAATGAATGCTTGCTTTATATGTAATAAAAAGGTCCAATTAAACTTTTTTATAGAACAAAAGAACATTCTATTTTGTAGGTAGAGAAATAAAACTGCTTGCAATTTTGAAATAACAGAGTTTCTAGTCTCTATTTTTCAGGTTTTAAAAAACTCTGAAGGCCAACTATCTCTGTCAGGATACCCCACAGCACTTTGATGAATTTTAAACATAAAAAAGGTACAATATTGGTCCATATTTAGTATTCATTCAAGAGAGGTTGCATCATTTTAATGTGGCAGACAACTAAGCATATTTACAGGTTGGGAGGAAGAGCTCATGGTATGGAAGTGGCTAGGGTACAAAGAAGGAGAGTACGGGTGCTGAAGGTGGTTTCTACAGAGATGCGAGGGGTGGGATGCAGAAATTGAGGGAAGAGTTTTGCCCCAGCCCTTAGGAAAAAGGCTTCTTAATCTGAAAGGAGAAGGGCAAAGGTTAAGAGGGTGAGAGTAGATACAACAAAAATTGTGGAGATGATGAAAGGTAAGAGGTTAAAGTATTTCTTCTTGATGGCGCCCAATAAAGGTCCATTAAGCTTCTCAGTAAAGTTGGAGGCATGGTTGAAGCAATACAGAAGAGTGGTGAAAATGTTAAATTACATGAAAAAAAAATAGGTACCCTAAGCCAGGTACACAAGGTGAAGCTATGGCCCATCCAAGATTAGAGGATACAAATTTGTAGAGTACAAATCTGCTCGATTTATAATTTTCTTGGACTGCAGCACAGGTGTCAAAAATACCAAAGGCAAGGTGACTACAGTCAACAACAATGGACTGTACATTTTAAAATAACTAAAAGAGTATAAATTGGATTATTTGTAACACAAAGAAAGGATAAATGCTTGAGGTGATAGATATTTCATTTACCCTGCTGTGATTATTACACATTGCATGCCTGTGTCAAAATATCTCATATACCCTATACATATAGATACCTACTAGGTATGTGCAAAAACTAAAAATAAGCAAAATATCAGAGGTAGACAGCTTATTCCCAAGTCCAGGAGTTGCAGGGTAGGCACGGTTTTGGATGAGGGTGACTAAAACATTGGATTTGGGTAAATGGGAAAGCAAATGAATTTCTGAATAGCATAATAGATTGGACAAAGGTGTAGTATGTAATCTAAGATCTGGAAATACCAGTGAAAGAAGGTGGATATAATGGGACTAATGGAGTGAAAAGATATGAAGGAGTAGGATATTAGACCTCACAATTTCAGTGAGATAGGGATTATGGCTGATAACCAGGGCCACAGTGGAACAGCAGAAATGGATTGGGGATGAAAATTACTAGTGTTAGGAAGGTCAAGAAAGTCTGATGGAAAAAGGCTGGATGAGCTGCTCACTTGGACCCAGAGATATGGTAAGGCTTCGGATGAAGTGAAAGGCTGTGAACAAGGTGTAAAATCTTTGATACATTTGAGGTGACCAAGAGCCCAATATGTATGAGTAACCATATACAAGGGGTAAAATATGTCATAACCAAGTGGCATAAATGTCAGTGAAGGAGTGGTTTTTACAGGAGGGTTGAAGAGCAAGCACTTGTAAATAGCATTGTGGAGTTAGGAAAATGCTGAGAAGGTGACCCCAGGAAAATGAGCAGCTTTCACAATAGAGATATTCAGAAGAAGCTTTGCCCTTTAGAGAGAGCTGGGTTCCAGGGAAGGCAAGAAGTCAACTGAAGATATTGTGGGTATGTAGGAGCGTCTTCATCACTGATAGAATTTTCCAACAGAAATGACATGAAAGACTGTGGAGGAATAAACCTGCAAAATGGTAGTTCCAGAAAAATAAGCACAGGAAATGGAAATGGAATTCTGAAAGAAGAAAGATAAGCAAACAGAGCTACGTTTTCGATAGTAGTCAGTAATGACAGAATGGCAAGGACATGAGAGAAAGTGCGATTCCTAGCCTCAAGGTTCTAAATGTAATTTGGGTATAGCATTTTCCCAGCAGTGATCAAGCAGGGGCACCGGGTAATATCTGAGGCTTCCTCAAATGAGTGTGTGTGAGTCTCTGCTCATAATCAGAGCAATCCCTAGAGTGTTTTGAAATGGGAAGAGCTCTGGATCCCCTGAACTTGACAGCATAGGAAGATTTTGTGTGGTGTATGACTTGCATTCACCAGTGAATTGCAATTAATTTACCCCCAATTCCATCCCCAGGCCACTAAAATCTCTTGGAGAACCATATGTTGCCGATAGGAGATTGGGAGTCCATTCTAACATGATTGGATGACTGAAAATAATCTGACAGTAGCAGCTGTGGCTTTAGCAGTAAGACACTCAGTCAAGTAATCCTTTTTCCTGAAACTTTTTCCTTCATTTTCAAATTATCTTCCTCTACTTACATAATACCTTATGTAGATATGGAGTCATTATTTTTTTAAGACTTAATGCCTATCCCAGCTATAAGACAGTTCAGCCAATAAAGAAGGCAGCAAACATTTCATTCCAACTTTGCTGTCTACTGGATTTTATTTATTACAGGTCAAATGACTTACAGGATTAGTGAGAGGATTGAAGAAACAGACTCTAGTTTGAGCTTCTAGGAATGACTCCCAAACAACATTGAAGAATAGGACCATCAAAGTAACTTCTACACTTGCTACAATTAGAAGCTGCCTCTGTAATTAAGATGTTGCCAAGATAGCCACTAGCTCCAGAACCATACTTATTTTGCCATGGTTATCCCAGCCTCTTAACAGATTCCAATTCAAGTCCCATGAAATTACATCTAATTGGGAGATTTCACATCACATCCTGAGCCCTAGCATTGAGGGGATTCTTACTTTCCAGCATCTGTGGTACAGACTGCACACACTAGAAATAGAATAAATTGGATATTGAATGGGCCAATATCTACCACAATGTTCTACCCATATTCTGGTAATAAGGTTGATGATTATTCCATCAGGAAATATTATCTCTTTGACCAGTGACTTCCAGAGATTACACTCCCCATTCTTATTGGGGTACTTCCTGAGTAGTAACATACTCTCCAAATTGGAAAGGGCAAGGAGGAACTTTAAGTTCAAATTTCTTATTCTAGTTCAAGAGATGTTCTTTATGCAAGTAAGTGACATGAGAAGGAAATTCACCCTATACCTATGACTCCCATCCCCAGGTAACAGTAAATAGGTTCTGAGAGTTTATTTTTGAGCATAAAAGACCAACTACAACCTTCCTAGCATCTGAAAACTGATGATCATGAGATTTACTTCTAAGAGACAATAAAATTACATTCGCCTCAAACAGGTAAGCATTAGAAATCAGGTCATTGGCCTAGAAGTGTTCATGTATTCCAAAACCAGTATTTTTTATTTTTATTTTTATTTGTTTTTGAGACAGAGTCTCACTCACCTTGTTGCTTGGATACGTTGCAGGTGTATATGTTCATGGGGTACATGAGATATTTCAATGCAAGTATACAAAGCATAATATGATTTCAGTCCCATCCATGTTGTTGCAGATGATACGATCTCCTTATTTTATGGCTGTATAGTACTTGACTGTGTATAAGTACCACATGTTCTTTATCCATTTGTCTGCTGATGGACACTTAAGTTTCTTCCAAATCTTGTATATTGTGAATAGTGTTGCAATAAACATGGGAGTGCAGATATGTCTCTGATATACTAATTTCCTTTCTTTTGGGTATATACCTAGCAGTGGGATTAGATTGCTGAATCGTATGGTAGTTCTTAGTTTATTGAGGAACCTCCAAACTGTTCACCATAGTAGTTGTACCAATTTACATTATCACCAACAGTGTATGAGGATTCTCTTTTCTCTACATCCTCACCAGCATTTGTTATTGCCTGTTTTTTTGGATAAAAGCCACACCTTAACTGGAGTAAAAAGATATCTCCCTGCAGCTTGATTTGAATTTCTTTGCTGGTCAGTGATGTTGAGCACATTTTATACACCTGTTTGCCATTTCTATGTCTTATTTTGAGAAATGTCTATTCAGATCTTTTGCTCATTTTTAATTGAATTATTACATCAATTCCTATTGTTTAATCCATTTTGATTTGATTTTTGTATAGGGCAAGAGATAGCAGTCTAGTTTCACTCTTCTGCATATGGATATCCTGTTTCCTCAGCATCATTTATTGAAGAGACTATTCTTTCTTCAATGTACGTTTTTGGCACCTTTGTTGAAAATAAGTGTATGGATTTGTTTCTGGGTCTTCTGTTGTGTTCCATTGGTCTATGTGTCTCTTTTTACACCAGTATGATGCTGTTTTGGTTACTATAGCTCTGTAGTATAATCTGAAATCAGGTAACGTGATTCCTCCAGTTCTGTTCTTTTTGATCAGGAAAGCTTTGACTATTCTGTGTCTTTTGTGGTTCCATATAAATTTTAGGAATTCTTTTCTATTTCTATGAAGAAGGTCATTGGTATTTTGATAGGGATTGCATTGAATCTATAGATTGCTCTGAGTAGTATGGATATTTCAAGAATATCAATTCTTCCAATCCATGATCATGAAACATGGAATATCTTTCCATTTTCAGTGTCCTTTTCAGTTTCTTTCATCAATATTGTATAATTTTCATTAGAGAGATCTTTCACTTTTTTAGATTTATTCCTAGGTATCTTTTTTTTTTCTTTTTTGTAGCTTTGTAAATGGGATTACTCTCTTGACTTCTTTTTCAGATTGTTCACTGTTGGCATATAGAAATGCCACTGATTTATTTATTTATTTATTTATTTTGAGTTGGAGTTTCGCTCTTGTAGCCCAGGCTGGAGTGCAATGGGGCCATCTCGGCTCACAGCAACCTCCACCTCCTGGGGTCAAACAATTCTCCAGCCTCAGCCTCCCAAGTAGCTGGGATTACAGGCACCCACCAGCACGCCTGTATAATTTTTGTATTTTTAATAGAGATGGGGTTTCACCATGTTGGCCAGGCTGGTCTCAAACTCCTGAATTTAAGTTATCCACCCACCTCAGCCTCCCAAAGTGCTGGGATTACAGGTGTGAGCCACCGCACCTGACCAGACACTGAATTTTGTATGTTGCTTTTGTATCCTGCAACTTTACTAGATTTTAGTTTTATCAGTTCTAATAGTTTTTTGGTGGAATCTTTAGATTTTCTCAAATATAAGATCATATTATCTGCAAAACAAGGATAATTTTTCTTCCTTTCAAAGTTGGATGTGCTTTATTTCTTTCTCCTGTATGATTGCTCTAGCTAGGACTTCCAGTACTATATTGAATAACAGTGGCAAAAGTGGGCATCCTTGTTATGTTCTGGTTCTTAGAGGTAAGGCTTTCAGTTTTTCCCCATTCAGTATGATACTAGCTGTGAGTCTGACATATATGGATTTTATTGTGTTGATATATGTTACCTCTATCCCCAGTTTGTTGAGGATTTTTTCCCCCCCCATGAAGAGATGTTAAATTTTATCAAATGCTTTTTCAGCGTCAGTTGAAATGATCATATGTTTTTGTCCTTCATTCTCTTGATGTGATGTCTCACATTTATTGATTTGTATATGTTGAACCATCTTTGCATCTCAGGGATAAATCCCACTTGTTCATGATGAATGATCTTTCTAATATGTTGTTGAATTTGGTTTGCTAGTATTTTGTTGTGGACTTTTGCATCACTTTTTATCAGGGATATTGGCCTGTCATTTTCTTTCTTTTAATGTATCTTTGTCTGGTTTTGGTATCAGGTTGATAACTGGCCTTGTAGAATGAGTTTGGAAGTATTCTCTCCTTCTGTATTCATTTTTTAGCATAGTTTTATTAGGATTAGTATTTGTTCTTTAAAAGTCTGGCAATTAAAGCAGTGGTGAGGCCATCAGCTCTTGGGCTTTCTTTGCTGGGAGACTTTTTTTAGAACTTTGATCTCATTACTTGTTATTGGTCTGTTCAGTTTTGGGATTCCTTCATAGTTCAGTATTGGTAGGCAAAGCCAGTCATTTTTCACAAAATCCTGGTTTGAGTATGTAGGTGCTTAGTTTCAGGCATAGTCAATATAGTGCAAATGACTGAAGCTAAAACCTGAAATATTGATGGATATAAAAGAAACAACTTCAACACATGTATGTGAAGAGGCTATAAATGGTAACATTTTTGGATCTTGAAGCAGAAATATGTAAAACAACTCTTATGTACATTTGGGGCTTATTGTATTATATTTTAACATTTTGTGCTGATGAGGTCTTAGGGTAAGACCATGACTATGAGTAGCAGTTGGAGCCTTTTTTGAATGGTAGAAACATTCCCAATATCAATCCTCTTGGAAAGAAATGGACTATCAGACAAGGATATGAAGCTCAGAGAAGATATTGTAAAGGAGAGAGCATGTAGTGCTGACCCAAAGGCCAAATTCAGTCAATTAACAGGTTCTATTCAACCAGCCCCACGTAGGAACTCACAGGTCATTTTTTATTTATTTATTTATTTTTTGCTTTCTACTTTGTAATTTATTTTATTTTTCCACTGAGTTATTAATCTAGAAACAAACATTTCTAGATTATGATGTTTCATATTTTAAAAACCTGTTTTCCATCCTTCTTGGAAGTTCTTACAACCTGGGTCCCACATTCTGTAATGATAACAAAGAGATCTGAAACCTTGCTGTCCACAGATTGCTGGGACCTCACCCCTCCTTACTGTCTCTTTACCTGGCAACTTCACTTATTTAGATTTTCTGACAGGTCTCTGTAGGCATCTGAGTTGGTGATTTCTTTCTGAAAGTGTCAGAAAAGGAGGTCCCACCTTTTGTCAAGCTTACTCTCTAGGGCATGGCCTTAAAGGACTGCAGAGTAGAACATGTTGTCTGGTAGAAGAAGTGAAGCTGGCAGAGAGCTCTGCAGGGAGACAGCCAATGCACAGGGCCTGATGCACTGGGGGGCTCAGTAAATTTATGTGGAAGGAATTATTACATAAAGCAATAGAAAAATAAAAATGAGAAAAAAGACATTTTTAGTTGTTTAGTGATCACTCATTTAAAAGGTGATTAGTTTTTCTTTTGGATTCTGGATTCTGTTCTTATTTGTAGAAAGTTTTATATGTTAATTATTGCCTGTAATAAATAAAGCATTATAATAAGTGTTATGAGAATACACATTTAGTTTAGATAGCACTTCTCTAAGAAGCGTAATCAAAACATATCTATAAAATGGACAAATTATCCCTCTTGAACTTTGTAGTAAATAGTAATTAAAAAATAATTCAATAGAGTTCTATTTATGCTACTTTTATTAAGACTAACCATTTGTTGGTTTTAAATTACATGCCTCCTTTTATTAAAATAAATAACATGCTGACATAAATTAAAGTGCTTTTGAACATTACAAATATATTTAAATTTCACACTTTTCTGTTTTATGGTAGGAGAATTAGCTGAATCAACTCTTACTTGCACTGATGGGCAAAACGCAGAGTTTTCCTTAATGGAAATGATTCTAAAAATGAAGCATGCATTTTCCAAATATTAATTCCTACTATGATGCTTACATATCCTTGAGATTAATATGAATTTAATCACAAGCAGTAGATTAGGAAGTCAAGCTGCCTACCTTGGATAACCCAAATGACCTTGAGCACGTCACTTAATGTCCCAAAGCCCTAGTATCCATCTGTACAGAGCAGATCATAATACCTATCTGAGTCATGGTAAAGGTTAAATAAAACAACAAGTAAAGATCTTAGTACTTACTATGTAGCCACATAAGTATTCTGTAAAGTTACAAAATACTGATGAAGGTATCAAAGAAATATTTCTAGGTCACTGAACAAACCACCAAAAGTCAGATAAGAGATGCCAAAAAAATGTCTAACTAGAATCCTCTGAAATAAGAGTGGTTTTGTTTTTTCCTGGATAGTTTAGAAAATATAAGTATTTTAAAGCAATTAAAGAGTTTGTTGGTTTGTTTTATTTTACTTTTGCCTTTTAAGATCGGCTTCTGGATTTAATTTTATTTCATGATGAGGTAAAATACGTAGGTAGTTCAAAAGTCAAATCTACAAAGGAAAATATATTGGAAAGAAGTCAAACTAGCTCTATCTGCTCCTCACAATGGTATCTATCTGTTCCTCTTTCTTAAACAATAACACACTGTACACACAATTTTTACTGAGCTTTTTTTTCTGAAGAATGTACCCTGGAGATAGCTCTGCAGCAGTACATGAAGGTATTTCTCATTCTATTTTATAGCTGCTTAATACTCCATTGTATGTATGTAGCAGAGTTTATTCAACCAGTCTCTTGTTAATGGATATTTGGATTATTTCTACTTTAGCAAATAATGCTGCGATGAATAGCCTTGAGTATACATGCGAGGATCTTAGGTTGAATCTCTAAGATGATTTTTAACTTAACTGAAACGTGAAGACATCCTGTAAAGTTTGAGAATTGAAATGCATGAAATGCTGAATTAATACTTAGATGATAGGCCTACTCTTGGCCTTGTAGGTTATTGAGACAGTATAGGAAGCTGTCTTTGCCTGTGCAGAAAATGTCATTTGTTGAAGTTTTTTGTTCTTTATCACCTATTCATTATTGAAGACAGCTTGCATCTGTCTTCAGTAAGATGCTAGGAAACTGACTTAGCAGAAAGCTGAATATCATGAGCTTATTAAAATTAGTTTACATGGACCTTTATTATATTTCTCCATTTTAACATACATAGCAAGAAAAAAGGTATTTTAAAGATTGTTTTTTCCCTACTCCTCCTTTCTTACTCCAAATCGTTAACCACTTTGGTAAAAGATTCTTTTTTATATATAGCATATATGAGATATAATTCACATACCATAAACTCCATTCATTTAAAGTCTGTTGTTTAATGTGTTTTATCATGTGCACAGAGTTGTACAACCATAATTACAATTTAATTTTAGAACATTTTTGCAACCTCAAAATGAAAACCCCTGCCCATCAGTAGTCCCTCTATATCTCCTACCAGCCCTGGATAGTCATTAACCTACCTTTTGTCTCTATAGATTTGCCTGTTAGAATCAAACAATATGTAGCCTTTTGTGACTGACTTCTTTCACTTAGCATAACACTTCCAAGATTCATCAGTATTTTAACATAAATCAACACTTCATTGATTTGTATTGCCAAAAAAATACTCCATTGCATAGATATACCACATATCCTCCTACCCCTAACCCCTGGCAAACAATATTCTACTCTTGGTCTCTTATGAGTTTAACTGCTCTAAGTACCTCATATAGGTGAAATGATACCATATTTAGCTTTTTGTTACTGGCTTATTTTACTTAGCAGAATTTCCTCACAATTCATCCATGTTGTAGCATATTTCAGAATTCCCTTTTTCCTTAAGGCTGAATAATATAGTCCATTGTAAATGTGCATGTGTGTGTGTGGGTGTGTCATATTTTACTTAGCCATTATTTGTCTGTGTACACAGGTTGCTCCCATGTTTCAATTACTGTAAATAATGCTCCTATGGATATGGGGATACAAATAACTCTTTGCAAATCTGCTTTCAATTATTTTGGTTATATACCCAGAAGTGGGATTAATGGATCACATGCTAATTCTATTTTTAATCTTTTGAGGAACCACCATACTGTTTTCCACAGTGGCTATAACATTTTGCATTCCAACAACAGTAGTTCCCAATTTCTCTACATCCCCACCAACATTTGTTATTTTATTTTTTATAGTAGTCATCTTAATAGGCTTGAAGTAAAATGCCTTGTCTGCATCAATTGAGATGATTAGGCATTTTCCCTCTTCACTCTGTTAATGTGGTATAGTACATTTTTAGATTTTTTTTATGTTGAAACATCCTTGCATTCGATTCCAAAAATAAATTCCACATGCTCATGGCATATAATCCTTTTAACACATAATTAGATTTGGTTTGCTACTATTTTGTAGAGGACAAACGTGGTATCAATGTTGTAAGGGGTATTGATATGTAGTTTTCTTTTCTTATAGTGTCTGTCTTAGTTCATTCAGGCTGCTATGACAAAATACCATAAACTGGGTAGCTTATATTAATAAATAGCAACTTATTTCTCACCGTCCTGGAGGCTGGGAAGTCCAAAATGATGATGCTGTCAGATTCAATTCAAATGATGCTGTCAGGTCTGGTGAGACCCTGCTTTGTGGCTCATAGACGGCACTCACTGTGTCTTCATTTGTGGAGGTGACAAACTATCTCTCTGTGGTTTCTTCTATAAGGGCACTAATCCCATTCATGAGGGCTCCACCCCATGACCTAATTACCTCCCAAAGGTCCTGACTCTGAATACCATAACCTTGGGGGCTAGAATTTCAATGTACAAATTGGTTGATGGGTTTTGGATTTCCAGGATTTTGTTCATTTAATCTAGGTTCTAAAATTTTTCAGCATGCAATCGCTCATAGTACTCTTGTATAATGAGTATATGAAAATCATAAAGGGAGACATTACAACTACTTCTACAGAAATAAATTATTTTATTTTTATTTTTAATTTTTAAATTTTTATTTCTATGGAATTAGTTGTAATGTCTCTCTTTTATGATTTTAGTGGTTTGAGTGTCTTCCATTTTTCATTAGTTCATCTAGCAAAAGATGTCAACTTTGTTAAATTTTTCAAAAACACAACTTTTGGTTTCATGACTTTATCTTCTTTCTATTCTACATTTCATTTATCTTTGTTCTAATCTTTATTTCTTTTTTTTCTGGTAGCTTTGAGTTTAGTTTGTTCTTTTTCTGGTACCCTAAGTTGTAAAGTTAAGCTATTGATTTGAGACCTTTTCTATTTTTGAATGTGAGCATTTATAGCTATAAATCTCCCCCTTAGCACTTCTTTCGTTGCATCTCATAAGTTTAGTATATTGTGTTTTCATTTTCATTAATCTCTACATATTTTATAATTTCCATTGGAATGTATTCTTTGACCCATTGGTTGTTTAAGAATATGTTGTTTAATTTCCTCAGCTTTGTATACTTTTATCTCTTTTATTGATTTCTAACTTTGCTTTGTTGTGGTCAGAGAAGATACCATATACAGTATTTATCTTAGTGAATATATTGAGATTGAATTTTTGGCCTAACACCTGTTCTATTCAGGAACCCAGTGAGCACTTGGGAAAAATGTGTAAGCTGCTGTTGCTTTGTAGAGTGTTTTGTACATATCTGTTAGATCTAGTGGCTTATTAAGTCCTATGATTTCTTATTTATCTTCTGTCTGGTTGTTCCATCCATCATTAACAACGGGGTGTTGGATTCTCTAACTATTAGGTAGAACTGACTATTTCTCCTTTCAGTCTGTCAGTTTTTGCTATATATATATAAATATAGATATAGATATATAGAGAGAGAGATAGGCTTATATTACATACATGTTTATAATTTGTATACCTTCTTACTGTTTTTTTAATATATAATATCCTTCATTATGTCTTATAATCTTTGCTGATTTAAAAATCTATCTTGTCTAATCTTAATATAGCCACCCTTGCTCTCTCGGTTACCAATTGTACCAAGTATCTTTTTCCATTCTTTTACTTTCAATCTATTTGTGTCTTTGGATCTAAAATTAATC
>NW_012106341.1:222356-223767 GCF_000951045.1 Mandrillus leucophaeus
TGTATATTTTAAACTAGGCCTCAATTGAACCAAAGTTTTTCCCTAGCTCCTGTTTCCTCTTGCAGATATAAACTGAAACTTACTTTAAAAGTCTACTCCTTATTACTGAACTTTTCTTTCTTCAAACTTTTGGGACCTCTTTTATTTATCCAACTTTCAGCCAGTTATGAATAGAGAGTTGAATAAAGAGATTCCTTAGAAATTGCCTGTATCTGTATACATAACACATAATAAGTCCATCAACACACTTGCATAATTGTTTTATGTGGTTGTCTTTTATATCAGATAGGAGAAGAAATGTGTTACCATAAAATATATTTATACTGTTATATATATATATATCCCTACATAGTTACCATTATCAATGCTTTGTATGTCTTCATGTGGACCTGAACTGCCATTAAGTGTCCCCTAAGTCTTGGCTCCTTTATATTTCCTTTAACTGTTGCTTGAATATTAAACAGATTATTTTTTAATTTATCCCTCTAAAACAAACCAGATGTTAGTTTCAACATTCTGCTTAAAAATCTGCTTAGCCAAGTCCATTGGTTAATTAGGTATATCTTATATTTTCCACATAACAGTGGGTAAGACGTATCTACCACTACATGTAACACTACAAGTAACAGGTACCTACCACTACACACAGCAAAAGTTCCTTTTCTCTAGCTTTCAATAACATGCTACTCACCAACAGCCTCCATAAGGACTTCTACCAAGACAATCCCCTTATTATTACAAGTATCCATGTAACTTTTGTATCGTTAGTACCAAGTGTATTGGTACCAGGTATTGTTGGCACCAGCAGCAGTGTCAAAGAGAAGTGGCTTATTTATGACACTCTATGAAATGCAGCATCCCATGTGTGCCAAAAGAACTATGCATGTGGTCATGGAATAAGATCTTTTTCAGGGATGAAGACAATAAACGATAAAAATTTGATTTATTACCACTAATGTGATGTTAAATGGATGCCAAGGAATAGGATACTTACTTTAATAAGTACAATAAATATTGTTTGACTTACAAAGATTCTTCCTTGTTCAGATAAGATATTTAGTTTATTCTATCGGCCATGATTTCTTCAAATATTCACAATTATCTTCAACAAAAGTGGATAAGTTAAGTAATTGAGAAATGCTGAAAAGGAATAGGAAGGCAAAAAAGAAAAAAGAGAGAATCGGACAAGGTAGAGTTGGCACTCCTAGATGGTTTTGCTGAGTAAAGTCAATTTCTAAGGAATCTCTTTATTCAACTCTCTATTCATAACTGGCTGAAAGTTGGATAAATAAAAGAGGTCCCAAAAGTTTGAAGAAAGAAAAGTTCAGTAATAAGGAGTAGACTTTTAAAGTAAGTTTCAGTTTATATCTGCAAGAGGAAACAGGAGCTAGGGAAAAACTTTGGTTCAATT
>NW_012106341.1:224247-225818 GCF_000951045.1 Mandrillus leucophaeus
AGAGAGAGATAGGCTTATATTACATACATGTTTATAATTTGTATACCTTCTTACTGTTTTTTTAATATATAATATCCTTCATTATGTCTTGTAATCTTTGCTGATTTAAAAATCTATCTTGTCTAATCTTAATATAGCCACCCTTGCTCTCTCGGTTACCAATTGTACCAAGTATCTTTTTCCATTCTTTTACTTTCAATCTATTTGTGTCTTTGGATCTAAAATTAATCTCTTGTAGACAGAATATAATTGGAATGCTTTTTATCCATTTTGCCAGTCTGTCTTTTGATTGGAGAGTTTAATCTATTTACATTTAAAGTAATCACTTATAAGAAGGGATTTACTTCTGTCATTTTGCTATTTGTTTTCTATATGCCTTATAGTTTTTGAGGTCACTTTCTAATTTCCCCATGTATGCAGCTGCTTTTGAATGCTGTAGTCTTTGGTATCTGATTCTCAGAAAGCAAGAACAAATCAAAGAAGAAGGAAGTAAAGAGGGCACTGGGCTTCAGTCCCCTGGAAGTCACTGCAGCTAGAGGTGGAGGAGTTTGCAAAAATTACAGGAGGTGCCACAACAATGAGTACCACCTCTTTGACTGTAACTCTTTTAACAAAGTCCTTTTTAGCCACTCTGGACCTCCCAAGTTGTGTGAAGTGTGCTCTAGGAACATGTATGTGTACAGCTGTTTGCCAAGGGGTTGGAGCTAGGAGATGAGTAATGGCTACTGAGCTAAGAGTTGAAATTTGTCCAAAACTAACCGCAATTTACCATCCAATTCTTCCCCTGAAAGTTGCAAGCCTTCAATAGACTTTACAGTTCCAAAACAGTTATGTCAGATTCTGTCAGTGCAATTGTTGTCTAGGTAAAGAGACAGATTCCTGGTATTTCCTACTCTGCCTTCTTTCCAGAATCCTGCAATATTAAAGTCTACTTTGTATGACTTCTGTATTGCCACTATTAGTTACAGCTTGCATAACATCTTCTCCCATCATTTTACTTTCAATCTATTCTTGTCTTTGAATCTCAATTTATCTCATGTATTGAATCTCAGTTTTTCTCATGTACAACCTATAGTTCAGTCATGTTTTCTTAATCTACTCTGCTGTCTGCCTTTTCATTGAAGGTTTTTGTGTATTCTTATTTAACATAATAACTGGTAAAGTAGGATTTACGACTGCCATTTTGCTCTTTTCTATATATCTTTGTGCTTCTTGTTTATTCTCCATTAGCTCCCTTTGGTTTTTGAAGAAATATTTTTTAGTGTCCTATTCTAAATCTCTTGTTTCTTTTACTATATTTTTTAGTTATTTTGTTAGTAACTTTCCTAGGGATTATAATTAGCATCTTAACTCAATCTAGTTTATACTGATACCTCCATTATCTCCTCCCTCCTTTGGTATCATTGCTATACCTGTTATATCTGTACACATAATGGCTTATTATATTTTATATATGTATATTTTAAACTAGGCCTTAATTGAACCAAAGTTTTTCCCTAGCTCCTGTTTCCTCTTGCAGATATAAACTGAAACTTACTTTAAAAGTCTATTCCTTATTACTGAACTTTTCT
>NW_012106341.1:227033-234848 GCF_000951045.1 Mandrillus leucophaeus
TAGACTTTTAAAGTAAGTTTCAGTTTATATCTGCAAGAGGAAACAGGAGCTAGGGAAAAACTTTGGTTCAATTGAGGCCTAGTTTAAAATATACAAGTTTGAGCCTGGAGAGACTGACAACCTGAAAAATAGGAATTTTTCCTCAAATTCTCTATTTTGCTGTGCATTTTTGTATTTCAAAACAAAGCACAGAATGCTCCAAAAATGTTACCAAGGAGGACCTTTAAAATGCCTAGAAAATAAGCCAAGCAGTAACCTCTCCTTGGACAGTTCAGAGAGGTGACAGTTAATCATTTCAATCCAAGGAGATGTCTAAGGAGTATGATACTGATTTTTCTCACCTTATCTATCTAGTACTGGACTTATGAGGAAAGCTCCAATATAATTAAGTCACTCAACAGAAATTATTTTGATCCACTGAAATGTTCCAAGAACCTGGGTCTATTTGAGGATATCAGAGTTTATTTAGGGATGAAATAGACTTGTAAAGACATCATTATAATTCATTCTAATAAGTACCATTATATAAGAATATGCAGTGTTAAGAAATCACACAAAAATGGTAACAGAGCTGCCAAGAGTTTGGCAAAAACATAGACTCAATTTGAACTGAATCCTGACAAATGAGTTCAACTTAAAAAGAAATGAGGCAGATCTATATATGTTGACCAGCAACATTTTCCAAGGCACACTGAACAGCACGAAAGGCAAGTTACAGAACAAAATGTGTATTATGTTCTCTCTCCCATAAGAAAAAAATTGTACTTCATGTGTACACTTACATAAGTATGCATTTATACATATGGAAATACATTTAGGCATATGTCTAAAATAACATAACCCAACAAGTAATAGCAATTACTTCTTGAAAGGGGAGGGGAGGGGAGGGAAGAACATAGGAGTAATATAACAAGATTCCCCTATGTTCCTATATTTACATACGATTAGAAACGTTTTCAGCATATAACTTCACACATTATCTTCATGGCCACCCAGTTTCAGTCTTCCAGGGGTTATCATTCGCACTGAAGTCTAAATGAAGAGCTTGCTTGCAGGGGCTGTGCAGTGTATTGTTCACATAAAATACCATGTGAATGATGCCCCAGGAGTTGTGAGACTTGACCATGGTAAGTAGAGCCACTGGTTTTCAAATATCAGTGGCCTTAAAATACAAAGTCTCATCAAGTAGTGAGGATGTAGAAGAGCAGAGGCAGTGAAAATAGCAGGCCCAAAGCACAGCTTACAAGAGAACTTGAAGTGTTCTTGAAAGTGAGTAGTGAGGACAGGCAATCACAGAAAATGAATCTCTAAATATAGGTCTTGGTCATATTATGAAGAAATTTCTACTTTTTTGTTTGAGATATGTAATCAAGAAAGTGACGTGATCTGATATGACATTTAGAAAGATAACTGGCAACAATATGGAGTTGTAGTGGGGAGAAGTGGAGCAAATGTGGTAGAAAGAACGGTTAGAAGGGCTGTGGCAATCGGTGAACGAACATGAGGATAGGCACTAAGAAATAGCGGTAGAGATGACTGTGATAAGTCAAATTTAATCAATTTTAATAGATAATTGAATGTAAGAAGTGACAGGGATGTCAAGGATGACTTCAAGACCCCAAATCAAGATTTCAAGCAAGATGTCTGAGAAAATGAAAGATCGCGCTGACTTGCATGCTAAGTCGTGGAGTTCCTGACCTAAATCATAACTTGTGTCAGGAATGGTCTCAGAGCCTCAGGTGGGGTCGAGCCTGCCAGTGGGCACTCACTAATTGGTCCCGCATTAGATGCACTGAGTCAGATAGGTCATTGCATTGTGTCATAAGCAGCTTACATTTCTCAGTCTTATTCCTAAAAATATTATAACTTGGTCAAATTCTTTACTAAAGTGTGTCTACAGTAGTTCCTTAATCTGACAATCATGTAATGCTTTAAAAGAAACAGTATATTTCACTTGATTGAACTTATTCTCCATAAACTAATACTGCCTCTTACTAATACGTTATTTCCAATCACTCAAAACCCATTTAAAACATTTATTAAATCATTTTGCTACATATTTACATTAGGATTCTTACTCCACAATTTTCCAAATTATTATTTTCCTATTTAAAAAAATAGAGTAGCATTTGCCTATCTTCTGCCTCTTGAACATTTCTTATTCTTTTGGATTTATCAAATACCAACAATCATATCTCCAGGTTTTCTGAAGATTGTGTATATAAGACAGCTGCATCCTGAACTTAAGATGCACAAGTGAGATCTTTAGGACTCTTACCTTAATATTCTGCATTCATTCCCTGAGGTAGATATAAATTTAACTTATTTGAAACACAGCATTAGAAAGCCAGTTTGTCTGGATTCCAATAAGCAAGCTGGAGAGCAATAGATGATGGGATTAGGGATGGGGAAGGGCCAGATCATGTAGGCAAATTAGCATAAACTGAAAATCTAGGCATATCTAGAAAGCTATCAAACCATTACATCATTTCAGTTCTGTCTGAATAAATGAGCAATCAAGTCAACTCTCAATTTTATACTCCCATGCTGGTTTGCTCACTATGTATATATACCTAGCATTAGATAGTAACAATAACAGTAAATATTTATAGAGTTTTTTGTGGTTTTTTTTTTGTTTGTTTTTTTTACTAAGTACCAGGTGCTGTTAAGTTGTTTACATACCTAATCTCATTGATTTCTCATAATATGCCTACAAGGCAGTATATTAGCATTCACTTAAAGAACAAACTCCATTCTATCTAGTTTAAATGAAGAATTATTTCATCATAGAATATTATATAGCTTGCATAATCATGGTAAGAGTTGAAGAAACAGATTCAGAGTTGAGTTTAAAGGGAACAGTTTCAAAGGTCACACCATAAAATCAGTGCTGCCTCTTCTAAGATCGGAAAGTCATTGGCGCCAAAACTAACACTGGTTAGGAAGTCACAACAGCCAGGTGGCTGCTACAATCAGAGAACTTCCATCAACCAGAAGCTGCTATAGCTGCCAGCTTACAAATGTTCTGAGCTAGCTACAATCTGCACTAGCAGAATGGATGTTTCATGTCCTGCCTCTTGGCATCTACAAAGCAAATGACTGGGCATGGTGAACTCTGCTTAATGCTACCACAGAACAAACTAAATGCCTCTACTACCTCTTTACCAGAAAAAAAAAAAAAAGCAAAAGCTGAAAAATACATCATCTGCCTCACTTTAGCCTTTCAAATCTCAAGACAGTTCATTGTAACTTATTTGGATCCATAGCTGCAAGACTGAGAGTTGTAGTGTTTTTTAATTGACCTCATTAGTATGTAATTACCAGAAAACAAAATTTTCCCATTATAAATGTAGAGTTCAATGATTTTTGAGAAATTACAGTTATGTAACTAATTTCCAAGATGTGTATAGAACACAATCAAAGCATAGAACATGCTCACTGCCCTAAAATGTTCCCTGGTTGTATTCATCTGTTTTCACACTGCTAAAAAGACATACCCAGGACTGGGTAACTTATAAAGGAAAGAGGTTTAATTGACTCACAGTTCCAGGTGGCTGGGGAGGCCTCACAATCATGACAGAAGGTGAAGGGGAAGCAAGACACTCCGTACACGGCAGCAGGCAAGAGACAGCATGTGCAAGGGAACTCCCCTTTGTAAAACTATCAGACCTCATGAGACTTATTCACTAGCATGAGAATAGTATGGGGGAAACCGCCCCCATAACTCAATTATCACCACCTGACCCCACTCTTGACACATGGGGATTATTACAATTCAAGGTGAGATTTGGGTGGGGACACAGCCAAACCATGGAAAAAAGGATAATCCTTCCCAGTGTTCCTTCCCAATCGATTATTATTCCTTCCCAGTCAATTATTGCCTGCCATGACATGCCCGAGACAACCACAGATCTACTTTCTATCACTACAGTTTTGACTTTTCCATAATTTTATATAAGTACAATTATATCTTACATAGTCTTTTGTGTCTGGCATTTATTTTTAGCATAAGGCTTTTAAGTTTACATGCTGTTGCATATATCAATAGTAGTTTGTTCCTTTTTATTGCTGAGTAATATTTAATTACATGGAAATAACACAATTTGTTTATCCATTAACCTAAATGGACATTTAGATTGTTTCTAGTTTGGGGCTACCAAGAATATGGTATTATGAACATTCACTTATAAGTCCATAAACATATGTTTTCATTTTAATGAATGAACTCCTAGAAATAGGATTGTTGGGTCACAAGGACACGTATGTTTGTATGTTTAAATTTATAAAAATTTGTCAAACTATTTTCCAAAGGAGTCATACCATTTTGCATTCCCATTAGCAATGTATGAGAATTTGCAGAAACTCTATATCCTTACCAGAACTTGATACTACAATTCTTCCCCTATTCAAGCTAGTCAGTGTGTGGTATGTTCCAGTTTAATTTGCATTTTCCTAATGATTTATGATGATGAATTTTATGGCATTTTCATGTGTTGGTCACATAACTTTTTGTGTGAAGTATCTGTTCAAATGTTATATTCATTTTTATCCTGTTATTTGTCTTCTCAGTATTCTTCTGAAAATGTTGATTATATATTCTAGATAGGAGTCCTTTGTTATATAAATGATTGACAAATATTTTGCTCCGGTCTATGGTTCGTCCTTTCATTTTCTTTCAAAGAGCAAAAGTTTGGATGATTTATCTTTTTTTTCTTTTATGTTTCATGCTTTTTCTGAGTCCTTTCTAAAAGACCTTAGCCTAACCCAAGGTCACAAACAATTGTATCTATGTTTCTATCTCCTATGTTTAAATCTCTGATACATTTTAATTTTTTTTTTTTTCCTGAGATGGAGTCTTGCTCTGTCCCCAGGCTGGAGCACCCTGGTGCAATCTCAGCTCACTGCAACTCCATCTACTGGGTTCAAGCTATTCTCCTGCCTCAGCCTCCCCAGTAGCTGGGACTACAGGCAAGCACCACCACACCTAGCTAATTTTTGTGTTTTTAATAGAGATGGGGTTTCACCATGTTGGCCAGGAAGGTCTCAATCTCCTGACCTCATGATCTGCCTACCTTGGCTTGAATGTGGTATAATTCAAATTTGAGGTTCATTTTTGTGAATATGCTGTCCAATTGTTTCACACCATTCGTTGAAAAGATTATCCTTTTTTCCATTGAATTGGCTTCATATCCCTGTTCAAAGTCAGTTGAATATATATGTTAATGGGTCTATTTCTCAACTATATTCTGTTCCATTAATCCAGATTAGTGGTTCTCAAAGTGCGGTCTGACTCCCAGAGATCCTTTCAAGGGTTCTTGAACTCAGATTTATTTTTGTAATAATACTAAAACATTATTTACTTTTTTCTCTCTCATTCTCTCAAATGTTCAATGGATGGACTTTTCTAGAGGATTATGTGTGATATTACAGCAAATGTAATGCAGAAACAGAAATGAGAATCCAGCATTAATAAAGAGCTATTTTTAAAATTTGCAAAAATATAAAATAATGCAACTTTTCTCACTAATTTGGATGTGCATCTGGGAATTTAAAGTTATTTTTATAAAAATGTATAGTTCAACAAGGAGATTATAATTAAAGTGCACATTTAAAATAAATAGGTAAAATTCTATGTTTAAAATTTATTTAATTTTTAAAGTTAAATATAAAACATGTGGTAGATATCAACATATATAACCCATTTAACTCATATAAACAAAAACTTGAAACTTCATTGGAGTGTAAACGGATTCTGAGAAGAAGAATTTGAAGACACACTGACATTTATTACTCCTATGCCAATACCGTTCTGTATTGATTAATCTAGTATCACAGTAAATCTTGAAATCAGATCACGTCAGCCTTTCAAATATGATATTCTTTAAGAACATGATTATATTGATTTTATTGTTTCTTTTTAAAGCAGCTTAAAAATATTAGATAACACAAATTTATCTTACAGTTTTGTAGGGCATAATCAAGTTGTCCACATGGTTCTGTTCCTTTATGGAAACTCTAGGGGGAAAAAAACAAAAAACTATTTCCCATTGGCAAGTTATTGGCAGAATACAATTCCTTGTAAATACTGAGGACCCCATTTCCTTGCTGGCTTTCAGTTGAGGGCTGTTCCCAGCTCTTAGAAGCCACATTTATTCTTTGGTTTGTGGTCTCATCCTGCATCTTCAAAACCAGCAAGAGTTGGTTCTCATGTTTCAAATCCCTCCTCCTTTTCATGTCTCATCTATCTGATGCAACATTGGGCCTTTAAGGACCCATATATACAGAGCCATCTGGTTAATCCAGGACAATCTCACCATCTCAAGGTTCATATCATTAGCCACATTTGTAAAGTCACTTTTGTCCATGCAAGATAATATAGTCACAGGTTCCAGGAATCAGGGGATGGACATTTTTTTTGGGTGGTGGTGAGGGAAGGTATAAGTCTGACTACGACAATTAATTATATTATTCTAGATTATTTGCATTTCCGTATAAACTTTAGAAGCAGCTTGTCAATTTCCACCAAAAAAAATCTGCTTGGGTTTTTGTTGTGATTTTGTTGAATTTCTAAATCAATCTGGAGAGATTTTAGTAGAGGACTTCATTTTTTAAGACTTCTTTATTTTTTCTTAGCCATGTTTTACAGCTTTCAGTTGTAAAGAATATACAGTTTTTGCACATTTTACTAAATTTTCTCTAAGTATCCCATAATTTTGGATACCATTATAAATGCTATTTTAAAAATTATTCATTGCTAAAATGTCTATTAAAACACTGTTGATTTTTGTGTATTCGTTTTATAACCATTGATCTTACTAAACACTTATTAGTTCCAGTAGCTTTTATATAAATTCATTAAATTTTATTTTAGTCAATTGTTTATCTTCCATTAAAGTCAATTTTATTTAATATCAGTCTTTGCATCCTTTATTTCTTTTCCTTTTATTTTCATTTTGTCAGTTTTTAGATCACGTGTTTTGAAACTCTGTTATAAGACAGTGTGCTAGGTCATTCTTGCATTGCTATAAAGAAACACCAGAGACTGGGTAATTTATAAAGAAAAGAGGCTTAATTGTCTCATGGTTCTTCAGGCTTTACAGGAAACATGGTGTGGGCCTCTGCTCAGCTCCTAGGGAGGCCTCAGGAAGCTTATAATCATGGTAGAAGGCAAAGGGGGAACAGGTATGTCACATGGCAAAGGCAGGAGCAAGAGAGAGAGAGTAGGAGAAGTGCTACACACTTTTAAAAAACATATCATCTCAGAAGGACTCACTATAATGAAGACAGCACTAAGTCATGAGGGATCCGCCCCCATCATGCAAACACCTCCCAATAAGCTTCACCTCCAGCACTGGGAATCAAAATTCAACATGAGATTTGGGTGGGGACAAATATTCAAACTATAACAAAAAGTTACACGTTTATATTTAATTGACCCTTTTTAAATTATGAAATGTCACTTTTTATCTCTGGTAAAATTCCTTGTTCTTAAGTCCACTTTGTTATTACAGGAGATACCTCAGTTTTCTTTCGGCTATGGTTGGCATAATATATCTTTCACCATTATTTTCCTTCTCATCTATTTTTCTATTTACATTTAAAATGCATTCCTTTAGAAAGAATATAGTTGTCTTAATTTTGTATCCAATCTGACAATCCTTTGTCTATTTTTAATTAGAATGCTGAGACCACTTACTTTTATTATGCTTATAAATACAGATATTTTACATGTACTCTTTCACCATTTGTTTTTCTGTTTGTCCCATCTGTTCTTTGTTACTTTTTCTCTCTTTTCCTTCTTTTGGATTGTTTTTT
>NW_012106341.1:235168-245396 GCF_000951045.1 Mandrillus leucophaeus
TTGTTTGTTTTAGGGGTTTGTTTTTACTACATAGTTTAAAATAGGTACCTTTATATTTTTACCTTTATATTTCTATCTTCAAAAATAACATTGCTATAGTTTACACCATTATTGCAGAATACTTCCATTTTCTCTCTCTCATTCAATTCTCATTGACAGCGCTGTGCCTTGTTCCATGTACACTGGTGTACATGTGTATTATAACAATGTGTAGGCCAGGCACAGTGGCTCACGCCTGTAATCCCATTACTTTGGGAGGCCGAGGCAGGCTGATCATGAGGTCAGGAGGTCGAGACCATCCTGGCTAACAGTGAAACTCTGTCTCAACTAAAAATACAAAAAAATTAGCTGGGTGTGGTGGCACACACCTATAATCCCAGTTACTCAGGAGTCAGGAGGCTGAGGCAGGAGAATGGTGTGAACCTGGGAGACAGAGCTTGCAGTGAAAGGCCAACATCACACCACTGTACTCCAGCCTGGGCAACAGAGCAAGACTCCAGCTTAAAAAAAAAAAAAAAAAAAAGTGTATTCTGTCAATGTTGAGTGAAGTGTTCCATAAATTTTATTTTTACATGTGTTATAAACCCCACAATACAATCCTATTTTTGCTTTTAATTTTTTTTATCTTTTAAGAGATTTTTAACATGAACTTAAAACAATCTTTATTTTCATCCACCCAAATTTTATCTGATACCAATTTTCTTCTGCCTGAGAAAATTCCTCTAACATTCATTGAAATGCAGGTCTGCTGGCAAATAATTCTTTGAACTTCCAATTGTTTGAAAAATATCTTTATTTTGCCTTCATTTTACAGTAATATTTGGTATATTTTCTTGCTACTTTTAAGATTTTCCCATTGTCACATTTTAAAAAAAATTTTGCTTCTTTTGTGCCTTTGTGTAGCCATACGCATTTTTACTTGGCTTGGGATTCTTTGAGCTTCTTGGATCTGTGAGTTCAAGTTATCATTATCTTGAAAAGAATTTTGGCTAGTTTTCAAGGGGAATGCTTCCAGCTTTTGCCCATTCAGTATGATGGTAGCTGTGGGTTTGTCATAGATGCCTCTTATTATTTTGAAGTATGTTGCTTTGATGCCTAGTTTGTTGGGGGTTTTAAACATGAAGGAATGTTGAATTTTACTGAATGTATTTTTTGTCTCTATCAAGATTATCATGGTGGTTATTGTTTTTAGTTCTGCTCATGGGATAAATCACATTTATTCATTTGTGTATACTGAACCAATCTTGCATCCCAGGAATAAAGCCTGCTTGATCCTGGTGGATTTGGCTTTTTGTGTGCTGATGAATTTGATTTGGTAATATTTTGTTGAGCATTTTGCATCTATGTTCATCAGGAATATTGACCTGAAGTTCTCTTTTTTTCTATGTGTCTCATTTGGTATCAGAACGAGGCTGGCCTCATAGAATAAGAAGGAGTCCCTCCTCCATGATTTTTTGGGGATTATTTCAATCGGATTGGTATCAGTTCTTTTTTACATATCTGGTAGAATTAGGCTGTGAATACATTTGGTCCAGGGCTTTTTCTGGTTGGTAGGTATTTTTCCTGATTCAATTTCAGAACTCATTATTTGTCTGTTCAGGATTTCAATTTCTTCCTGGTTCAGTTAGGAGGTTGAATGTGTCCAGGAATTTATCCATTTCTTGTGGGTTTCCTAGTTTGTGGATATAGAGGTGTCTGTAATAGTTTCTGAGGTTTTTCATATTTCTATGAGGTCAGTGGTAATGTCACCTTTCTGATTTCTGAGACAAGGATGTCCACTCTCACCACTCCTTTTCAACATAGGACTGAAAAGTCTAGCCAGAGCAATCAGGTAAGAGAAAGAAATAAAAGGCATCTAAATCGGAATAGAGGAAGTCTAACTATCTCTCTTCACAGATGATATGATTCTATACGTAGAAAATGGCACAGTCTCTGCCCAAAGGGCTCCTAGAACTGATAAACAACTTCAGTAGTGCAAGGATGCAAAATCGAGGTATAAAAATCAGTAGCATTTCTTCTATACACCTACAGCATCCAAACTGAGAACCAAATCAGGAATGCAATCCCATTCACATTAGCCACCAAAAGAATAAAATACCTAGCAATACATCTAACCAGGGACATGAAAGATGTCTACAAGGAGAACTACAAAACACTGCTGGAAGAAATCAGAGATAACACAAACAAGTGGAAAAACATTCCAAGTTCATGGTTGGGAATAATCAATATTGTTAAAACGGTCATACAGAACAAAGCAATTACAGATTCAATCCTATTCCTATCAAACTACCAATATCATTTTTCACAGAATTAGAAAAAAAAAATCTAAAATTTATGTGGAACCAAAAAAGAGCAAGCAATTCTAAGCAAAAAGAATAAAGCTGGAGCCGTCACAGGAGAGTTCCCTTATTCCCCTTGCAGAATGTGTGACAGAGGTGTGGCTTGCTCCACTGCTCAAACCCCTAGTGGAAGTTTGCAGATGGGCAGAGGCAGAAGCTGTGGGGAGTGTTTTTGGCTCCGACCCCATGGCTGCATCTAGGGTGGGTGTCTACCATTCCCAAAGCCCCAGTGGGCGTGTGTTACAGTGTGCTCTTTCAGCTTTGTTGTCTGCAGACAGCTTGTGTTAATAAACTCGATAGACCCTCTGCCTTATCGCAAGGGCAGGGGGCCAGTGGGACAGCCTGAGTTCCTGCCCAGTGTACTGGAAGAATTAGATCACATGTGGGCTGGAAGGGTGAGTGCAAGGTTTTACTGAGTGAGGAGGTGGCTCTCAGTGAGATGGATGGGGAGGCAGGAGTGGGGGATGGAGTTGGAAGATGGTCTTCCCCTGGAGGCAGGTCACTCAGTGGCCAGACTTCTCTCTGACTGCCCCCAGCTGAAATCCCCTTGGTATCCAGACGTCCTTCCTCTTCGCTCTTCCTCTGTTGCATCGTTTCACCGTTGCTGGTCTGACGGTCTGCTGGTATCTGCTGCTGTGTTCCTCTGCTCCTCTCGATGTTCAGCTACTTGTGTGTGTGTCCACTAAGGTCTCAGGTTTATATGAGCAGAGCATGGGGGGCATGGTGGGTCAGAGTAGTCTTAGAAAATGCAACATTTGGGCACAAAAACAGGAATGCCTGTTCTCACTTAGGTCCGCAGGCACAGGCCCAAGGGTGGAGACCTTGCCAGGGACCCTGCCTTTCTCTATCTGGCACTTCCTTGGCGCCACTCCCATATCACCAACTTCAAACTATGTTACAAGTCTACAGTAAACAAAACAGCATGATACTGGTATGAAAACAGACACATAGACCAGTGGAAGAGGTTAGAGATCCCAGAAATAAAGCCACACACCAACAACCATCTAATCTTCAACAAACTTAACTAAAATAAGCAATGG
Source organism: Mandrillus leucophaeus (assembly GCF_000951045.1). Classification (NCBI taxonomy): domain Eukaryota; kingdom Metazoa; phylum Chordata; class Mammalia; order Primates; family Cercopithecidae; genus Mandrillus; species Mandrillus leucophaeus. The sequence goes on from NW_012106341.1 coordinate 238,548, forward strand.
AGAAAGGACTCCCTATTCAATAAATGGTGCTGAGATAACCGGCTAGCCATATCCAGAAGACTGAAACTGTACCCCTTCCATTCAGCATAGGAAAAATCAACTCAAGATGAGTTAAAGATCTAAATATAAGGCCTAAAACTATAAAATCTCTAGAAGAAAACCTAGGAAATGCCATTCTGGACATATTCCTTGGCAAAAAGATTTTATGATGCAGTCTCCAAAAGCAATTGCAACAAAAACAAAAATAAACAAGTGGGACCTAATTAAGCTAAAGAGCTTCTGCACAGCAAAAGAAACTATCAACAGAGTAAACAGACAACCTACAGAATGGGAGAAAAAAAATTGCAAACTAAAGGTCTAATATCCAGAATCTATACAAAACTTAAATCAACAAGCAAAAAACAACTCCATTAAAAAATGGGCAAAAGACATTAACAGACACTTCTCAAAAGAAGACATACATATGCCCAACACTCATGAAAAAATGCCCCTCATCACTAATCATCAGAGAAATGAAAATTAAAACCACAATGAGATATCATCTCACACCAGTCAGAATGCTATTTTTTAAAAGTCAAAAAATAACAAATGTTGGCGAGGTTGCAGAGAAAAGGAAACGCTCACACACTGCTGATGGGAATGCAAATTAGTTCAGCCACTGTGGAAAGCACTTTGGAGGTTTCTCAAAGAACTTAAAACAGAACTACCGTTTGACTCAGCAATCCCTTTACTGGGTATATACCCAAAGGAATATTCTACCAAAAAGACACATGCACTCATATGTTCATCACAGTAGTATTCACAATAGCAAAGACATGGAATCAACCTAAATGCCAATCAACAATGAACTGAATAAAGAAAATATGGTATGTGCACCATGGAACGCTACACAGCCATAAAACAGGACAAAATAATGTTCTTTGCAACAACATGGATGTAGCTGGAAGCCATTATCCTAAGCAAATTAACATAGAAATGAAAAACCAAATACCACATATTCTCATTTATAAGTGGAAGCTAAACATTGAGTACTTACAAACTCAAAAAGGAGAACAATAGACACCAGGGCTTGCTGGAGGGTGGAAGGTGGGAGGAAAGTGAGGGTTGAAAAACTACCTATCAAGTAACTATGCTCATTACCTGGGTGACAAAATGATTTGTACACCAAACCCCAGAGACATGTAATTCACCCATGTAACAAATCTGTACATGTATCCCCTGAACCTAAAATAAAAGTTAAAGAAAACAAATTTTGGCCAATATTTTCTTCAAATATTACTTCTTTGCTCTGCCCAATCTTTTCCCCTCATTACCCTTCCTCCCTGAGACTCAAATTAAACGTATGTCAGACACATTGATATTTTCCTATAGGTTGCTGATGCCTTTTAAAATTTTGTTCAATTCCCCACGCCCCACACTTCATTTTCAACTCTCTGCTGCTATGTTGTCAAATTCACTGGCCATTTTTTTCTACCCTGTCTAAAGTGCTACTAATACTCTGCAGTGTATCTTCATTTCAACTGTTGTATTTTCATTGCATTATGTTCTACTGGGGGTCTTCTTCAAATTCTCATTTACTTCTTAATAATGTTTATTTTTTCCTTTTATATCCTTGAAGAATTTATAAGATAAATAATAGCTGTTTTATGGTCCTTTATGTCAATTTCATCATCTCTGTCACTTATGGATCTGTTTCTATTGATTTTTCTCTTGGTCATGGGTAATATACTCCTACCTCCCTGCCTGCCAGGAAACTCTCTCACTGGATGCCAAAAATAGTGCTTTTTTGTTCTTTGTTTTTGTTTAAGATGGAGTCTTGGTTTGTCACCCAGGCGGGAGTGCAGTGGTGCAATCTTGGCTCACTGCAACCTCTGCCTCAGCCTCCTGAGTAGCTGGGACTACGGGCATGTGCCACAATGCCTGGCTAACTTTTGTATTTTTTTTTAGTACAGACAGGGTTTCACCATGTTGGCCAGGCTGGTCTCAAACTGCTGACCTCAAGTGACTTGCCTGCCTCAGCCTCCCAAAGTGCTAGGACTACAGGCATGAGCCACTGCACCTGGCAGAAATTCTGAATTTAAAGCTATTGAACGCTAGATTTTATTACATTATTTCAAAGATTGTCCAACTTTGGCTGGCCTATAGTAAAGTGCCTTTCAGTTTTAGATTGATCTTTTTGTGGCTTTACGGCTTGTTTGTTTTTAATGGCTTATTTGGGGTTTTTTGTTGTTGTTAATGTTTCTCTGGCATGCACAGAACAGTGTTCCCTTTGGGATTATATGTCTCCTGAGATCTCTATCCAATGGCTCATGTTTTATGAAGTTCAGTGACCCTGACTGGAAGAAATGTAGGGTATTCCTAGTCTTATGTACTCCTGGATTTACTTGGCCTACTGTTGCAGGATCCTCAGGGTGTTGCTTTTCTAGCTGGAAACCTCTGTGGCCAGTGGTACCCTTCCTGAAGTTTTGTTCAGGCCCACTGGGCTCATTCCACCCACTCAGCCTGGCAGGCTGCACTCAGCTCATGCTACCAGCCTGGATCCCATGCCTGTCAAGGGAGACTGTGTGGAGCAACAACAGGTGTGTGAGCACATTCTCACTTATAAGTGGAATATAAGTAGGTCTGGCCACTGCACAGACATGCCAGCTGCTGCAATGGGGCGGGCAGTTTCATGTCAGCATGGGCGCTAGCTCTCCTCAAGGCTGAAGCTGGACCAGGGCACCACAAGCAGCTTCCACAGCTGGCACCGGAGAACACAGTGTCACTCAGAAGCTTGGAGATGCCAGGAACAACAGGGCCGCAAAGAGGGAGTTACAGCCCTGGCTCAGGGAGTTCCCAGGTCTGGTTCTTTGAAGGGCCACAGCTCCTCTTTCCTTCTTTTCAACCACAACATGGCAAGCAAGGAATGTCTCAGCCCTGGTTGTGTTACAGCTCCTTTAGCCTTAGTCAGTGGGTCCTGAGTTCTTGTCCTATGCCCAGGAAGAATGAGGCATGCAGACAAGTGGAGGGTGAGCAGGACGAAGAGGAACTTTATTGAGTGACGATAACTCAGAGGAAGCCCTAGAGTGGGTAGCTCCTCTTGGCAGGCAGGTTGTCCTGTGTCTCTGCAGCTCTTGGGAGAGAGGAGGCCCTGGAGTGGGTATCTCTTCTCTGCAGCTGGTCATCTGATGTCTGCTGCTCTCAGCAGAGAGGAGACCGTGGAGTGGGTAACCTCTTTTGGCAGCCAGTCTTCCCAATGTCTGCTCAGCTCTGGCTGAGCCCAGGGCCTTTGTAGGCCTCAGAGGAGAGGAAGTACATGCAGATTGGTCCATGGGTAGCCACAGGCAGGCCCGGAAAAAGCATCACAAACTTCCACTCCAGTCCATGGGACTGACAGCCCGGTCCCCAGCCTTCAGCCTCTTCCTGGACTGAAGGTGGAACCTTACTAGGGACCTGCCCCCTTTCACTCAGGAACCTGTCTGCCTCCTGCTGCCATTCATGGCATCCAGGCTGTAGGTGCTAAGGGATGCTTGCAGGCCAGCACCAAGCTGCCCTCAGTCCTCCATCAGCTTCCCTCATAGTATGCTCATCAGCACTCGAAATCCGGAGGGGAGCCAAGGCAGCAGGGACTGGTGTGTCAGTACCGCCCCAAGTGTGTGCACACCTGGCCAGGCCACGACAGCACCCAGGCTCACTCAGCTCTGACTTTGCTCCAAGATTGGAGTGGGGGCTGACAGAAGGGAGAATCCAGGCAGCAGGAGCAGACATTTCCAAACCTGTGAGGGCAGAGGGACCTTCCCAGACCCCAAAAGTGCAGGGATGCGGGGTCCATAGCCTGGTTTGCATGGCTGCAGCTGGGGCCAGGGGTGGGGCTCCTGCCTGCTCCATGGAGCAGGAGGCCTGGGTCTGCAGCCACGGTTTAGGTGGCTGGCTGCACCTACACCTGGAAGGGTGAGGCTGCTGCCTTCTCCCAGCCCCGAGAGCACAGGGATGCTTGGGTCCACAGCCATGACTTGGGTGGCTGCAGTGGCAGCTGGGGAGCTCCTGCCCCATCTGGGGAGGGGCAGGGTTCCTGCTTGTCCCCAGCTCCCGCCAGCTCCATGGAGCATGCAGCCCCAGCTGTGCCTCCCTACTGCGGTCAGCATGATGGTGGCAGCTCCTCCAGATGGCCCATCGCCTCCATCATTACTAACTTCCAAGTGTTGGGTTTATTTTTTTCTTTCAGTCTCATGAAATTTCGTCTCATGTTTACACAAATCAGTACTCAGTCAAAAACTAAAGGAGACTCCTCTGGATCTTGTGCTTCCTCTGAAAGCTCTAAACACATTCTCCTTTCTAGATTTGGCCTTGCAAAGTATAGCTGCCTTTGCCTCCCTGTACCTAAGTCTACCTCCTCAATTGGGAAGGCCACCAGGCCTTCCTTGGTTCCCCTCCCAACACTGTTGCCTGGGAGTCCTGTCAGGTGGTAAGCTAGGGAATTTGTAAGACTCAACCCATTTGCTTTCCTTCTCTCAGAGTCTAAAGTGGCTACTGTCTAAATTAGGAAAACAGGTTTTTTAAATAAGTTTTGTCCATTTTTCTAATTGCTTATGACATAAGAACAATATCTGTAAACATTAATCCTTCATGGAAAGAAGTAAACAAACTCAGAAATACCATTTTTAGTTTTCAACACTATATAAGGCAGATAGAAAGGAGGTTAGAATTACATCTGAGTACCAATTCACCATATCCATCTACATTATCCCCATGCTGCAAAGAAGAATACTGGGGCTCAATAACTCACAGAGATAGTAAGTGGCAGAATTAGGATTAGAAACACAATCTGATTTCAGAACCTCTGTCTTCAGTCATTCTTCTCTATTTCTTTCTTAATTCTCAACTATTTTCATCCATCCATGCCTGACTGATTCTTTTCCATTTTGGATCTACTGCTTGTATATCCAAACCCAGTCTGACATAGCAGAGGGAAGGCCCTGGAACACTAGACAAATCATAAAACGAATAACCACTCTTATAGATAAACAGGAGAAAAAAATAAATCCATGGTCCTTTATCATCAGGTCAACCTCACACTCAAGAAAATTGTATTCCTCACTGTTGCTCAAGATACAGCCCCTCTAAATGAAGCTCTCAGCATCCCATTCTCCTTTCATTTCTATTTGCAATTCTCCTTGACTTAAAATAACCAAATAGTGCTGTCGGCATTATTACTATTAGAATTAATGAATAATTAGGAATAAAACTTCATGGAATTCAATGTCTGGGCTGAGGAACCCTACCCTAGAAAAATTTTTATGTAACTGGTATATAAAAGTGGCATTTAGTTATTTGTCACTATAGTTTACTTTCCCTCTCCCTCAAACAACCGATATTACTCAATCTTTGGAATCACAGCTTTATAAATCACGTAAGGCTACACAGATTCTATTTATAAACAACTCTCAAAGGCCATATTGTGTCCCCCGTTCACATGCCAAACTCCCACGGAGATCTAGCCATGTGCGGATCAAGGTCACACCGTGGATAATATTCTTGCTTTCATCTCCACGTGAGAAACTAGAGTGAAGGCATAAGTCTTTTACATCAGTAAAGTTCAAGCTCCAGTGTAACTGAATAGGGTCCAAGGCCAAACACAAAGGCTGGTTTTTAACAGAAGTGTTGCCATGGCTTGGTCACCTCCCAAATGTGCATGCATATCAAAGCAACAAGCACAAACTGATTGAGACTGCTCAGATCAGAACTAACCAAAGGACTCACTCACTCAGAATCCAGCAGAATTACTGCATTGGAGCTGTCAAACAATAGGTTATTGATCATCCAGAATCAATAGCTATACTTCTACCTCCCTCTCACTTAACCACTCAGCTCCAAGCTGAGCAGATGCAGGCAAAATAATATAGTTTAAGAAAAATAGAAGCCCGTGAAATTGGTAGTCTTTAAACCTGCTTCCTGCAAAGGTAATTCTCTACAGTGATTCTTATCTTTCAGTGTCTTGGGTAATTATAGGATTTAGAAGTTTTATCCTAATTTGTCCGTAGTTTGTATCAAGCAGTATATTATTTTCTTCTCAAGCTACAGGAATCATAATTTCCATGCCACTGTTGTTTTGAAGATAAAATGTATTCTTTATTACCTCAAGCAGCAATTGATGTACTATGTTTAACAAGTATCCAAACAAGTCAAGCAGAGGAGAACCCATGATAATGTGGACATTTCTGTGCATCACTCACCCAGGTGAAAAGGTGAAGTCAAGTGTACAGTGTCTCTGAATTTATGACAAGATTTCCCCACCTCCACTTGAGAAAATATCACACAGTCTCATTCTCCTCTTTCAGAGCCAATATTAGAGGTGATGGCTCATTTTCAGTCACAACAACAACAAAATGGTTGCACCGGTTTTAAATAAGTTTGCTAAAGATTACAAGTCAATGTTGTATTGTCCTCATTTTTTTTTCTTTTTATTTCAATAGTTTTTTTCAGCCTCTGCTGTTTAATGCAGGCTGTATGCCAAAACCATCTTAGAAAGTCTGTTATGCCAGATGTCACCCTTTTGCCCTTTCGCTCTATCTGCAGATTTTCTTTTAACAACAGCTGAAGCCCAAGTTAGCAAGCATGCATTTTTTACAGTAAAAGAGGTATTATGAATAACACCTTTTGTATTTTGAATCACACCCTCAAAGAGCACAGCACTTTGTTCATGTACCACATCTTTAAAAAAGGATTATTCATGGCTCCTTTAGATTTAAAGGGAGAACTTTAAGGTTTTGGCAGTTGAAGATCAGTTTTTTTATCCACAGTAGAAGCTGATAGGTTTGTTTTGCCTTGAAACTGATCATTTCTGGAAAAAAGGGAAAAAAAAAAAAAAAA
>NW_012106341.1:246716-249016 GCF_000951045.1 Mandrillus leucophaeus
AAAAAAAAAAGTGAAGCCCAAAAGGAACTTACTTGACTTTAATTGAAGCACTTGCAGTAACTTGAGCATTTATAACACTTTTGTTAATCCTAAATGAATCTTCAGCTTCCAAAATCTCAGTCACCCATTAAAGCTAATGCCACAAAATATAATTTGTTAAGCATATCCAAACCTGTGTTCATGTGAGTATCTGTGTTTCTTAAACCAGCTGTCTAAGATAAAGAAGTGCTGTCTTTTATCTGATTCTATTCATGCTGCAGTATCTAATCTCTGCCCAGGCTGAGCAGCTTTACAATGGAGGTGAGAAGTTGATCCACTAAAAGATCTCTGCTCCTCCCAGATACTTTTAGACAGTCACTGGTTCCCAACCCTGGCTAAGTTTTAGAATCACCTGTGGGGGCCTTTAAAACATATCAATTCCTGGCCTACAACCCCAGAGATGCTTATTTAGTACGTGTGGGCTGAGAAAGCTTTTTGATTATTTTTAATTAAGTTCTCCAGGTGATTCTTTTGCAGCTAGTCTGTCAACAAGTCTTTGAAAACCAGAACTGTAGCTCTCTCTGAGCAGGAAAGGTGTTTATCCCCACGGAGCTCTTGTTTGTATCCATTCATTTCATCCTTACCACTTTCTAGTAATTGTGACCATCAGAGAAAGCACCATGCCTCAGAGGGAAAGCAGGGAAAACAAAAGTTGAAACACCAACAAACCAGCAAAATCATATATTGTAGAACCAGGAAGGCATTCCAGAGACAATATTCACCAGAGAATGAAGACTCTTACACCTTCAAACTGATTGACTTGCCGTAGGATGTGTGACTTCTCTAATGACACTGGATTGTCATATCCTGGCCCTATTAGCACAGTAGCGTTACTGCCTGACTTTCCTATAGACAGGGCCCCCAAAATGTACACCTATAGAAGGCCATGTTCACATAGTTGTGCCTCAGGGGTTTCCATTTACATAGACCATAATTTGAATATCAGAACCTGGAGTTGTACTCACCTCATGGCTCTGACCATACGCATTCAAATTCTTGATTTCTAACTCATCCAAGCTTCTTGCGTTTCATGTCTGGAAACTGAAGTCCATAGACATCATGGGACTTACCTAAGATTATAGAGCAGTATAGTGTCAGAGTTAGATAAATACTCTTCCTTAATTCATAAGAACAGGTACCTGGGTCAATGCAAACACCACACTCAGCAGTCCCAGCTCCAGAGGAAATAAGGACAGTGTTGAGATTAAAGAGTCCACCCAGGGAAGATAAATATCACGTCACAAAAGTCCTGCCACTGAAGTCTCCACTTCCCAGAGTCCCACAGTCAATCTAAGGGGATCAAAAGCAATGAATTCAGCTACACTGCAGTAAATGCTCCCATTCCAAGAGATTTGGATACTTGACAGGGAAGGCAAGGGAGGCAGCCATGTCATTTAGTTAGAAAGAAGAGATGATAATAACTTGTTCCATAAGGTTAAAAAGAGAGATTATTTTTCCTAGGACTTCTACTTGGATGTTTTGGTCTTCGTCATCACAGAAGAAAAATACTCATATTATGAAGACAGAAGTATCTCAGCAGATTCTGAGGGACAATAAAAGGATTAACTGATCAATGAAAGAGTAGCCCTCTTGATATCTTTAGACAAGCTGGATAGGGTGACTGATTCTGAGGTACACTGTGTTTCTACTGAAGTATGAGATGTTGAGGGACAATTCTCCATAGGTGTCTAGTGTTACGAGAAGAGGCACTGACTACCTTAGTCCCAAACTATCTTTTCAATGATATTTGTAGAAAGAACACACTTGGAAGATAGTGATAGTATCTCCCTCCAGAGCAAGCAGAAAATTAATTTACTGTCCTGTATAATAAAGATAATGTCTTCCAGCCACGCGCGGTGACTCACGCCCATAATCCCAGCACTTTGGGGAGGCCAAGGCGGGAGGATCACGAGGTCAGGAGATCAAGGCCACCCTGGCTAAAATGGTGAAATCCCGTCTCTACTAAAAATACAAAAAAAGTTAGCCAGGCATAGGTGGTGCACACCTGTAGTCCCAGCTACTTCGGAGGCTGAGGCAGGAGACTGGAGTGAACCCAGGGGGTGGAGCTTGCAGTGAGCTGAGATCCCACCACTGCACTCCAACCTGGGTGACAGAGGGAGACTCTGTCTCACAAAAAAAAGAAAAAAAAAAAAAGATAATATCTTTCTCTGGGGAAAAGGACAGTCAGGCTTACTGTCCCTTGTAAGATATTCAAGTTCCCTAACTCAGGATTCCTCACCTGTGATGCAAGCCCCCTGTGT
>NW_012106341.1:249066-373166 GCF_000951045.1 Mandrillus leucophaeus
TGTGTCATTCAAACAAAGCATTGGGTGGGTTTTTTTGCCACTACAGAGAGAAGAGGCCCTTAGGTCAATGATTAATTGAGGCAAGGAGGAGTTTCTGGATAAGTTGTTGGGCCAAGTTCAGCCTCCCATATGTTGGCATACTTTGTCAACTTTCACCTTTGGAAGTTTCTGTTCGAAAGTTGGTCAGCCACTCTAACAGCTAAATGTAACCCAGTCAGAAAGTAAAACATTAGATATTCTATACTTCAGAGAACTTAAAAGATTCCTCCAAAGTAGAGGAAGGGAAATTCAGGGCAAAAGAATTCCTTCTTTCAGGAAGAACCTGTTCTGAGTATCCAATTCTGAGTTTCACGAAAATTTACTTCTACCCGTCTCCAAATTTATTTTATACAACAGAAAATCTATTTTATACAGCAGAAGCCTAAGCTATAAAAATCACAACATTCAGTATATAAGCTCATAGATATTGCTCTTTTAAAACTGAAAGAGACCTTAGAGATCATCTAGGGTTAACCTGAGAAAGTAACAACAGGTATAGAATGAGCTGGCTTACATTTTTTAAAACTACCGAACAGCCATGAGCTAATGCCCCTAACTGGTACAACATAGCCATACGGGAGCAAGATCTCAATAAAAAAGAAGAAACATTGAAAAGGAACTAGCCTTTTCATTTCACATGTGAGAAACATGAAACCCAGAGATAGGAAATAATCTCCTCAAGGTCAAATAAGTGGTCTCTTCCCTTCTCCCACACTTTTCCCACTATACCACAACTACAGATCATTTTTGAGGTGGTTCTGGACAATTAGCAGTGCACTTTGAATCACCGTTCAGAGGTAAGCCACGAGGTAAGGGACATAAATAGGCTGATGTTTATCTACCACCAAAATACCCTCCAGAGAACACTCCTGGGCTAGCTGTATGGTCCTATACCCAATTCACCTGTGCTATATAGACCCAGATATAAGAGTTAAAAGAATGAATTCTGCTGATTTTTTATCTGAACAGGAACATTTTCTTTTCAATGCAAATCTGTATATACCCTATTAAGAATCAAATCTCAACTAGATTAACTAGAAACTTAAAAAAGAAAAAAAAAAAGTGAAGCCCAAAAGGAACTTACTTGACTTTAATTGAAGCACTTGCAGTAACTTGAGCATTTATAACACTTTTGTTAATCCTAAATGAATCTTCAGCTTCCAAAATCTCAGTCACCCATTAAAGCTAATGCCACAAAATATAATTTGTTAAGCATATCCAAACCTGTGTTCATGTGAGTATCTGTGTTTCTTAAACCAGCTGTCTAAGATAAAGAAGTGCTGTCTTTTATCTGATTCTATTCATGCTGCAGTATCTAATCTCTGCCCAGGCTGAGCAGCTTTACAATGGAGGTGAGAAGTTGATCCACTAAAAGATCTCTGCTCCTCCCAGATACTTTTAGACAGTCACTGGTTCCCAACCCTGGCTAAGTTTTAGAATCACCTGTGGGGGCCTTTAAAACATATCAATTCCTGGCCTACAACCCCAGAGATGCTTATTTAGTACGTGTGGGCTGAGAAAGCTTTTTGATTATTTTTAATTAAGTTCTCCAGGTGATTCTTTTGCAGCTAGTCTGTCAACAAGTCTTTGAAAACCAGAACTGTAGCTCTCTCTGAGCAGGAAAGGTGTTTATCCCCACGGAGCTCTTGTTTGTATCCATTCATTTCATCCTTACCACTTTCTAGTAATTGTGACCATCAGAGAAAGCACCATGCCTCAGAGGGAAAGCAGGGAAAACAAAAGTTGAAACACCAACAAACCAGCAAAATCATATATTGTAGAACCAGGAAGGCATTCCAGAGACAATATTCACCAGAGAATGAAGACTCTTACACCTTCAAACTGATTGACTTGCCGTAGGATGTGTGACTTCTCTAATGACACTGGATTGTCATATCCTGGCCCTATTAGCACAGTAGCGTTACTGCCTGACTTTCCTATAGACAGGGCCCCCAAAATGTACACCTATAGAAGGCCATGTTCACATAGTTGTGCCTCAGGGGTTTCCATTTACATAGACCATAATTTGAATATCAGAACCTGGAGTTGTACTCACCTCATGGCTCTGACCATACGCATTCAAATTCTTGATTTCTAACTCATCCAAGCCTCTTGCGTTTCATGTCTGGAAACTGAAGTCCATAGACATCATGGGACTTACCTAAGATTATAGAGCAGTATAGTGTCAGAGTTAGATAAATACTCTTCCTTAATTCATAAGAACAGGTACCTGGGTCAATGCAAACACCACACTCAGCAGTCCCAGCTCCAGAGGAAATAAGGACAGTGTTGAGATTAAAGAGTCCACCCAGGGAAGATAAATATCACGTCACAAAAGTCCTGCCACTGAAGTCTCCACTTCCCAGAGTCCCACAGTCAATCTAAGGGGATCAAAAGCAATGAATTCAGCTACACTGCAGTAAATGCTCCCATTCCAAGAGATTTGGATACTTGACAGGGAAGGCAAGGGAGGCAGCCATGTCATTTAGTTAGAAAGAAGAGATGATAATAACTTGTTCCATAAGGTTAAAAAGAGAGATTATTTTTCCTAGGACTTCTACTTGGATGTTTTGGTCTTCGTCATCACAGAAGAAAAATACTCATATTATGAAGACAGAAGTATCTCAGCAGATTCTGAGGGACAATAAAAGGATTAACTGATCAATGAAAGAGTAGCCCTCTTGATGTCTTTAGACAAGCTGGATAGGGTGACTGATTCTGAGGTACACTGTGTTTCTACTGAAGTATGAGATGTTGAGGGACAATTCTCCATAGGTGTCTAGTGTTACGAGAAGAGGCACTGACTACCTTAGTCCCGAACTATCTTTTCAATGATATTTGTAGAAAGAACACACTTGGAAGATAGTGACAGTATCTCCCTCCAGAGCAAGCAGAAAATTAATTTACTGTCCTGTATAATAAAGATAATGTCTTCCGGCCACGCGCGGTGACTCACGCCCATAATCCCAGCACTTTGGGGAGGCCGAGGCGGGAGGATCACGAGGTCAGGAGATCAAGGCCACCCTGGCTAAAATGGTGAAATCCCGTCTCTACTAAAAATACAAAAAAAGTTAGCCAGGCATAGGTGGTGCACACCTGTAGTCCCAGCTACTTGGGAGGCTGAGGCAGGAGACTGGAGTGAACCCAGGGGGTGGAGCTTGCAGTGAACTGAGATCCCACCACTGCACTCCAACCTGGGTGACAGAGGGAGACTCTGTCTCACAAAAAAAAGAAAAAAAAAAAAAAGATAATGTCTTCCTCTGGGGAAAAGGACAGTCAGGCTTACTGTCCCTTGTAAGATATTCAAGTTCCCTAACTCAGGATTCCTCACCTGTGATGCAAGCCCCCTGTGTTTGCAGCATTCATCTGGATCTCTTTATATTACCTACATAGGACAGGGAGAGGAGAGGAACTGATACAAATAGTATGCTCATTCCACTTGCTATTGTTATACGTAATAGAGTCCTCTGTCTCCGACCACAAATCTCATGTCTTCTGCCAGTATCCATGGAACTATAGCAAGCAAACATGTTAGTTTGCAGGTAGGGTAAAATCTCAGACGCATCACAGTTCTTGAGACAGGGAAAGGCTTCAAATTCAATCCACAAAACCAGATTTTTTTTCACTATTGTATGAAAATAAAAAGACGAATTTCTTTTTATTCACACAGGTAGTACTAATAAATAAAATTAACATAGACAAATAGTAAGCTTTTGTTTTCTATTGATAGGTCACAAAAATACCAGACTACTTTCTGAGACATACTAGGACCAGGCTAAAATGTAAGGAAAATAACCAGGACCTGGGTTGGATTCCAGAAAGCCCAATTAGTAGACCAAAGCATCTAGCTGAGGCAAGAAGTAGGTATTTGGTGCAGAGTCAAAAGCGCTAGAGGAACCCAGATTATCAGAGAAATAGAGGGGCAGCTGGTTCCTGGCAAGACAACAGGTAGTAGCAATGTAAAGTATAGGATTGGTTTCAAGAAACATAACCTACTCTCTCATCCATAAATTGGGGAACAGGATAGAGATTGGCCAGCAAGAACCAGACTATATTAGTGGAAAAAATTCAAGTTGGGACCCCCAAGCCATAAGAGAGACTAGAAAACTGAGCAGGCTTGCCAGAGAGAAACAGAGTAGGGTAAAAACTGAAGTTCAATTGTAGAACTGGGCTAAAATGACACAAGAAAAACAAGGAGAATGATGAGAGATTCAGAAGCTGCATAGCCCTCTGAGCCATCCTTGGCCCACCAGATGTTAGCATGAGACTGTGACTTCCAGCATCTTTCGACTCCATCCTGAACTGCCTTAGCAATTGACTGAGCCTGGATCTGGTGCTGGAGCCTTCTGTAGATTCAGTATGAAGGTAAAGACAGAGGGAAAGAGGCAGCATACCAAAAAGTAGCATCTGAAAATGGTTGTTATGTTTTACAAAATATCAGATCACTAAGCCACTTGACAGTCTATCCAATCAGATGAACCATGCCATTTTTGTCACAGGACCAATCACTGTGACACTAAATTGGAAAAATATGTACAAGGTTTAGATTTGACCTATGGAACATATGGAGGTTTAAATGCTGATGGAAGTTGATTTTTGCTTTTTTATTTTTGTTATTATTGCCCCAATACAAATTCATTCTTTAGACTTAAAACCTACTGGCCCATAAGTCCTTTGGTAAAAGGCTGGGAGAATCATTACAACATATATATGTCATGGTGTTGCCAGGTCCTTCCTCTTGGAGACTTAGCCACCACTTCAGTCAGTGAACTCTAGGTCTGGAAAATGGTTTAGGTTTGGAAACTGGATAGAGAGTATGAATTTTTATTGGGGAATTTTCTCTCAATCTCTTGCCCATTCATTCTTACTTCCTGACCATCAAATTCCTTGCTATTATGTATATTCATGAGAACTTACTGGCTATCCATAGGTTTTTGCCCCTGAGAACGTCACGTCTGTTGATCATCTTTACAATTCTCTGTAGGTCAATACCACTTGGCTGCCCCTTCCTGACATCTAGAGGTTAAGTGCCACTACCTAGCCTCTATTACTTTAGGGCCCTCTCATTCCCATTGCTATCATCAACAAGCCAATCTCCAGAATAGTGTCTCCTCCCATCAGTCCTGCTTTCCAGAGGAAAGCCACCACTGAATCTCTTGGTGATGCTCGTTCGCTTATCATCATCACATTCCTGATGACCTTGGTGAGTGGTGTGTCCTCTGGGACTTTCCGTAGAACATAATCCTCTAGCAGGTCTTTTGGCCTGACATATTATAGCCACTCCAATATGCCCATTTCCAGAACATTTTAAACCTCTTGTTTTGCCCTTTACCATTGCAACTGAGATATTTCCATTTCACTCAACATGAACAATGACTTTCTCTAGGTTTTTAGGAGCAACTAAGTAGTTTGCACCATCTTCTGAAGTCCTTGTCAGTGTTGCATGTTGCATCCCAAAAGAATTCTCTCAAGTGAATAAAGTCTTCCTTATTTAGTCTTATGTTTTGATCCCTGTGGTCCAGCACCCTCAAAATCCAGTCCCATGGGTTCTCCAGCAGCTTCTTCTAGTACATACTGGCTAATTCTTGCAGTCCTTTGGAATATAGCTCCATTCTCCTCTTATGAGACCCAGCATGTCCCTATCTAGGCTATGCTGCAACTTAACCCCAGCTATTTATTGGGCAGCCAGGAAAAAAAGCAGGAGCAGAGGTCAAGACGGATTCTTGCAGCCTAGAGGGGCAGATGGTCTTTCCCTGGGAGAGTGGGTTTGGTTCCAGTTGGTTTTCTGTTTTCCTATAGCAAGAAATACTGGCCTCTTTATAAGCTCTACCAAAGAATCCTTTTGGACTACATAGTTTTTAAATTATTTGTCAATCATTGCATAACACGTTGTGTTTGGCCATACCATTTCTCTTCACTTTCTACTGAACAAATGCCTATTTCCCATGAGTTTGGTGGCTGTGGTGGTTGGCTCCCACATGCCTGTACTTTGGGGTTCTTGGGATTGTGGTGATGCCTAGTATTGTTGCCAGCGACGAACATGGCTTTTTGCTTTTGTTTTTTAGTCTCTCTGTTTTTTGTTTTGTTTTGTTTTGTTTTTTTGAGATGGAGTCTCACTGTGTCGCCGAGGCTGGAATGCAGTGGCAGGATCTCGGCTCACTGCAACCTCCGCCTCCCAAGTTTAGGCAGTTCTCTACCTCAGCCTCCTGAGTAGCTGGGATTAAAGGCATGTGCCAGCACACGCGGCTAATTTTTGTATTTTTAGTACAGATGGGGTTTCACCATCTTGGCCAGGCTGGTCTTGAACTCCTGACCTCGTGATCCACCCACCTCGGCCTCTCAAAGTGCTGGCCTCCCAAAGTGCTGCCTCCCAAAGGCGTGAGCCACCATGCCCAGCCGTCTCTCTATTTCTGTATGAGGATTCATATCCAAAACTTACGCTGCCATTGATGCTATCTTCGCAGAATCAGGTGTGAATTTTATTGCTTTATCTATATTTTTTTTAAAGTAAAATGTAGAATGCAATGAGAAATTTGATATCTGCTTTAGCATTTAAGCTGAATCAAGCCACAGAAGGAATGTTGTCAGGAAAGAAGATATTTAAAACAGAAAATTAAATCACAAGCTATCAGGTTTTTTTTTAAGCCAAGAAAGTGATGCACCTGAAACTGATTCAAAGAATAATGAAATGACCTTATGCCTTTTTGTCTACCTGTCACATTCCACAGCTAATAATAGGAAGTCTGAAAGTCACAAATTACATAGAAATGGGAGACTAAAGAATATACACAATGGCAAGCAAAAAAATATATGGATTTGCACAAATGTTCATTTTGAAAATGGAAGAAAGTTTGTGCTTGTTATTTCACACAAATGGATTCACCTAACCATAATTAAAGGCTCTAGCCAATTAAAGGTGTAATAAAACCACAGATAGCTGTAAAATGAACAGAAGAACTCTCCTGAGGGTCTGGAAACTGAGGGTTGCTTACAGTTCTCTGTCTTAGATCCTATCGTTTTGGGAAAATAATGAATCTCAAGACTTTCATGGTTTTGTACAGATTTCTTCCATTTTAGAGTATTTTCCCCTTTTTAAGCATTTTTCCCTTGTATTTATGGCATATACAATCAGATGTGCAGCAACTGTAATTCCCACACAAAATAGGCTTTGGGGACCTGACGTGGGTTCACACATTCAATAAGCAGTCTTTCAATCTGGGTAGGACTCAGGATGGTTCAGTGGAAGGTGAAGTTTGGCAACACTAAGCAGATCTCTCTTTAAATCTTGACTCCACTCTTTAACAGAGAGGAGTTGGGCAAGTGGCTTAACCTCTCTGAGCCTCAGTTTCCTCTTCTGTAAAATTAAGTTTATACAAGTCACCTTGGAGAGGTAATAATTCAAGATAAAGATTTAATCTCCTGACATTTAAGAAGTGTTTAACAAATGTTTATTATTATTATTTTATCACCCATTAGTTTGGAAAAAAACATAATCTACAGTATCCCAAAATTATTACTATCTATATGCCATTATAAAATATTATATTTTTCTACAGAAAAAGTCAAATCAGCTGGCTCTTTTCTTGCCGTGTCGACACAGACCTCCTGGGAAATCGTCAAAGGGGGAATAGATTTAGACTGTGACTCCGAATTTTGGAAATTGTTTTAGACTGAGCATGAAGAGGTTATAAATACAAAATAAAATGGAAAAAAAGTCTTCTGCGCATATTATCTCTTTGAAACATTTGAAGAACAGACCCAGTGTTTATTTAAAGGAGGAAGAAAACAACAACAACAAAGGCTGCAGGTATCTTTTTTTGTTTTTCATTCCTCTGACGTATAGTCAGCCTCTGTATCTGTGGGTTTCACAACCACAGATCAAAAATGTAGTTAGGTCTAGAATGGTTGGGTCTGTACTGAACATGTACAGACATTTTTCTTCTTGCCATTAGTCCCTAAACAATACAGTATAACAGCTATTTGCATGGCATTTACATTGTATTTGATATCATAAGTAATCTAGAGATGATTAAAAGTATATGTGAGGATATACATAGGTTACACTATGCTGTTTTATATAAGGGAGTTGAGCATCCGTGAATTTTGGTATCCTGGCGTGTTCAGGGTGGGGTACAATCTGGAACCAATCTCCTGTGGATACTGAGGGATGACTATACTAACGATTTTATCTAAATGAAACTGATAATCCATGTTTCCACTGAAGCTTCCCAACCAAAATACTCAACTATGTCTATTACTGTTGAAGTTTTGGTTTTCAGTTATTCTTTTCTTTTTTACAGAAGTAATCGAACCTCATGATTAAATTAGAAATTTATGTTGAGATTTGCAAGATAGTACACCAATTCAAAATTATTTTATAGAAAGTTCAGGTCTTTTCTTTGTCTGCTGTTGCTACTTCTGTATGTGAGTATGATATTTTTAAAAGAGAAAGCATTAGAACAGTATTTATCTTGCCAAGAATAAATGTCAAAGTCATATCTGCAAGAAGGATATTGAACTTTTTGCTGAAGGCCAGCTGCCAAATGCAAATTAACGCCTACAAAGACATAGCTGATGATTTCTTTGAATATTATTACTTTTCCACCAACCTAATAAGAAGTATGAACCTAAAGCTTGATAGGTGTTCACATAAGATATAACATATATTTGTGAATATAATATGGTAGTAAAGATAAGTATCTTTTGTAGATTTTGAGAAAAGCCTATAGATTTTTATAGTTTTATTAAATAAGTTGATAAGTAGATATTGAGTCCCCACCCAAACTGTGTAATAATTAGAGGTATCTAATGACAAAATGGATGGCTTTTTCAGCCAATAAGTTCATTGAGGGTGAAAAGTTTATTTAAAAGCTGGATGTCCGTCTGTTAAGGGACAGATATATCAAATGCTCTAAAACTTGCCTTGGTCTCTCCTTCTGCCTTAAGCCTCTCAGTCAAATTCTTTCTTCTGAGGAGGCAAGAATTGAGGTTGCTAAGGCCCATACAGATACATTCTGCCACTAACAGAGGTAGGATATGAGTCTTGTTCTGTGTGGAATCAAAGCTCTACTCATTAGCCCTCAAAGAAGTCATGTTAGGCCCTGCCTGGCTCCCACACTCATGATAATAGAAGTAAACAGGAAGCTAAGCCCACCAACTACTTGCCCTGTTTCATTGAAAAGCAATGTCTAGGAATTCAGAGAACAAACCCAACATTCATCATTGAGACACATTTGCTGTTTTCTCAGGCTTGATGTGCAATACTCCTAACCAGACCCCTATCTTTCAAAAAATGTAGGCCCCCTTACTATTCTAGAATTGGCACTCAGATCCCTCTCCTGTTCCCTGTGCCTAAGTCCCCTTATAAATAGTTTCATATACTAGGCCCTTGCCCTGGGCCTCACCTTCTTCTTGCTAGGTTCTTACCAAGACTGAAACACTGACCCACACCCAGTGTCTACGGCCACTGCAGCTAGATCTGCGTTCTTGCCATCAACCCAGAGGGTGACAGAGCTCAGAGCCCCACACGCCTGGTTCGACTAGCCTACACAGCAGATAACTCAGCATCCTGGGCTCTGAGCCAAGGTGTAGTGAGATAACCCCTGAAGACACTTCCAACTCTAACATTCTACCCTGTAAGCCTGAATAGTCATAAGCTAAGAAGATTTTTTTAAATGTTAAAAAATCAAAAAAAAAAAAAAGAAAAATAGGTTTATCTTACAGTCCTAGGTTGTACTGAGTAAAGGCCAGGGTATTGTCATAAAACAGAGAGACCTGACCATTAAATAAACACTAAGAATACCAGGCTTCTCCCCAGGGCCTGGGCAGGGTTAGATAGAGAAATAAGCACAAGCCTGGGCTTGTCAGACTGGAGAAAGGAGGCATCTGCCTAGAGTTAGCCTAATACTTGCTGAGTAACACCTGCATTCCCTCACCAGGAGGTACAACGTCTAGAGACAGCACTGGACAACACTGAGATGTAAATAGAGATTTTCAAAGTCAGTGAATGTCTCCTTCTCTCCACACTTTGTCCTACTTAGTGAATTATCTGAGATCAGGAATTAAATAGACTTGGGCTGAAATCCAGACTCTGCTATTTACCAACAATGGACAAGTCATTTAAACTCTTTAAGCCTTAACTTCTCAACCTGTAAAATGGATATTATGTGTATCTCACAGCAATGTTGTAAAGATTAAATGTTACTAGTATGTTTGGCATCCTGTAGGATTTCAAAAAAAGTAATTATAATTCTTTTTTCCTTATCCTCTGCTTCAGCCCAATCCTTTAGTTCCAGAGATCTGCCTACTGTCTTTAGCCACTCAAAGTTTCCCACTCAAATTTTCCTCCTCTGTCACTTTATATCACTTAGGAGTTAAATATAAGTTAACTCCTAAATCACCTCTTTTTCCTCCCTACTTACTCCCTTTCAAAATGCTGATTACTTTAACGCTGATGAGTAATCTTGAATAGTTAAAATATTATAGAGAAAACCTCTTATGGTTTTACTGGCTTCCCAAACACTGCCCTAAACTTCAAAGAGTTTAAAGTCCAGAAGGTAGACAAAAGGACCCCAACCCTTAGCAGAGCACTACTGCTTTAATCGTTTTTATTTATTACTTTTCTGGATTAAGCTTTTGTTTAGAATATGTAATAGATTCTGCCCATTTTTAAAAAGTAAAAGAAGGCCGGGCGCGGTGGCTCAAGCCTGTAATCCCAGCACTTTGGGAGGCCGAGACAGGCGGATCACGAGGTCAGGAAATCGAGACCATTCTGGCTAACCCGGTGAAACCCCGTCTCTACTAAAAAAATACAAAAAACTAGCTGGGTGAGGTGGCGGGTGCCTGTAGTCCCAGCTACTCGGGAGGCTGAGGCCGGAGAATGGCGTGAACCCGGGAGGCGGAGCTTGCAGTGAGCTGAGATCCGGCCACTGCACTCCAGCCTGGGCGACAGAGCGAGACTCCGCCTCAAAAAAAAAAAAAAAAAAAAGTAAAAGAAGAAAAACTCCTGCTTTAAAATATTAGGGGGATCTTCAAGTCTCATGAAAATCCTAATTCACGTCAAGTCTATTTTCTCTAAATCTGGCTTTATTAGAAAAGCCTGTTAGTA
This sequence comes from Mandrillus leucophaeus, assembly GCF_000951045.1. NCBI lineage: Eukaryota > Metazoa > Chordata > Mammalia > Primates > Cercopithecidae > Mandrillus > Mandrillus leucophaeus. The sequence continues at coordinate 260,213 of NW_012106341.1, forward strand.
TCCATTATTGAATAATATGCCATCTCCTTGAATGAATCAAAGAAGGAGAGGAAATATAGAATCTTAAAGGTATCAGAAAATAAATCTCTTTTCTCAGTCCACTGTAGCTTTCCAGTGGCCCTGTGTGTAGCATGTCAGATGCCTTCCTTCTTAGAAGTTTATTATTTTTAGATTGTGCCTAATTTAGATCCTTCTATAAAATTGTGATCCACTTCACCATCCATGAATTTTTTTTGGTAACGTGCAAGTGGGAAGAATAGAAAGGATGGGCATTTAATGATGTGGATATTCAAAATAGGTTGTTGAATGCTTTTTTCTAATTCAAAATGAAGAAAGATTTACAAAAAACAAAAGAAAAGAAAAGAAACCTGTACTACATATGAACATTAACTGACTGTCTGCAAAGTCTTCTAGATTCCCTCAGAAGATGAGCCCAATATGGACAAGGGGAAACCACTCTCTGTCAGACTCATGAGAAATACCTGGGCTCTGATAAGGTCATTCTCAGTGTATGTACATAAAATTAAGATGATAGAACATGACATTAAAAGGTGATAATTATATATCTGACCTCATTAATGAGAAGAAAGGGTTTCTTCACTTTCAATTAATCATGTTATATTTTATTGCATAATTTTATACACATTAGGAAATGCTGAGTCAATATCTTAAATTAATTCCTGATGACAGTAAGAAAGACAATTGATCAGTTACTCCTAGGCACATACAGTGGTTCTCTCAGTTCACTTGGAAGCAGATATTAAATTATTATTGCAGTGGATGAAGGAGTAACTTAATGACTGGGAAAAAATACTGTGATAGAGTATTAGTAGTAAAGTTATAACATTAATTAAAATGTGAATAGTATATCTAATTATTAATGGTAATTTACACTAAATTTAGCAACTTCTGTGTGCCTAAAACAAACGTAGAAGGGGCTCTCTAAATTCCTTTTCTTTTATATGGAAACTGAAGTCTCCAAAGATTAAGAAACTTCCTAAGGTCACATAGCTAATAAGTGGTAAGGGCACTGTTTCAGCCTGGGCCTTTGTGAATCTAATCTCATTGCTGTTCTGAGAGCATACACTGCTGTTTCCTGTGCAGTCCCTCCTCAAACTGCCCACTATAACTCCATCCATAGAATCACTTCCTCAGCCATAATACAGTTGGGTCCATTAAGTAGCCTGAGCCTCTGACCAAAAAATATTCTTGTTAAATATCTAAGATGTCACTCTGGACCAGCCACAAGATCTCATTGGTCTACTTGAGGTCTTACTTTCATTCTAAGGGTTTCTACAAAGGAAATGGTTTCCTTTTCTCCTCTTATTTGGCTCTGTCTTCTCCAATCTTTCTGTCTACAAACACACCAATCCCACACCATCACCATCACCATCTCACACACACACTCAGTTGAAAAATCTTCCCCTTTCTTGCTATCATCTCAAACTCAAGTTCTATTTTTTTATCCTTGCTACTAACCTTCTTTTCAATAGTCTATATTCATTTTTTCTATTGTAAATCTCTTACCTTCTAACTTGTACTCCCAATGCTTTTTCACACTGTAGTTTCAAAGGCTTCCTTTTTACCAAATTTAAGGGAATTTTCTTGGAATCCTCATCCCCTTGACATTTTTGTATCTTGGGTAGACCTCTCCTTCTTCTCCAAACCCCCTGTTTCTCTGGTTGGTTCTTGTGAGACTGTGCTAGTAGGTTTATCCTGGTATGTTCTTCATCTTCCTTGATGGGCCCCACATGAAGATGATCCCCAGAATTACGTTCTTAACCCTCTTTCATCTCTATATAGCAGCCCATGATGATGTCATTCTCTGCAAAGACCTTAACTATCACCTCTCGGGAGAAGATTCCCAAGCTCATTGCACTAACTTCAGCCTCTCTCTTAAACCTCAGACCTATATTTCCAGCTGCCTTTTGAACATATCTAAGTGATATATTCATATCCAAACCACAAACTCAGTATGTCATAAATCTAATTCATCTTCTCCATGAGAAAAACTTAAACTGGCTTTGTAATATTTCCTTCTCAAATAGGATCAAATTTTGCAGTTATCCTTGACTCTTCCCTTTTCACAATGTCTTACAAAAATCTGCTTTGCTAAGTCCTATAAATTCAACTTTCTCATTGTTTCTCTCTTTCCAGTTTCTGTACTGGCCTTTCTACCATTAGTATATCCTTTTCCAAATCTACTGTATGCATTGCTGTTAGATAAATCTCTCCTAATCAAAGCATCAATAAAAACATCAATCATAAACCTTTAATAATCATCTACTTTGTACAATGAGCAACATCATCATCTTATCAGATTCTCATAACTCCTGGAGGTAGGTACTAAAAATCTTTCTTTTTATTGTAGAGAGGAAGATAAATGTTCCAAGAAATATAATCTTGCTCAAGGAAATTCATCACATAAAGAGCAGGCTATGGATTTACATCCATGGTTTATCAGACACCCACGCCCATGTACCAAATCATCTGCCTGTCAAAAGCTATCAAGGGCTCTCCTTCCTGTTTTCCTTTCCCGTCACTCCAATTTCCCATCTGCAAAGTCCCAATAAACCTTTCCAGCCTGGTTTTTCACTGATCCCCTCCAAATAGCCTACAATTGAATCCGATTCTAGTTCAGCACTCCCAACCCTTTCAATTCATTCATTGCAATCTATAATCTCTGTTTAGTCTCTACTCAATGTAACTCTTTTGTCAAGATTCTACCTCTTCTTTAAGACCAATCTCAAAGCCCCATCCTCCAGAAAGCCCTTCCTGGTTATCTGTGTTAAGTGAAATCTCTCCCTTTCTGACTCTGTGCAGTACTACTTTTGAGTTGAGAAATCTCTCATTTTGTGCTTTATATTATTTTCATGTCTGCCCCTTTTATATCCTTCAACAAAAGGTAAATTCCTTGAGAACATGGACTCAACTTGACATATCTGGGTGTCCTCTGTAATTATTGCACCAGGGCCTCTGGAAGTGTGCACTAGAAAATGCATGTAAGTTCTGTTCAAGCTCTGTTGAATTAAAAACTAGAGATCCTAGGATTCTGAAGCAAATGGGCAACTGGCCTAGTTCCTGATTTTACTTTAGCTTTCTTTTCATAAAACAATTCTCTGATCTATTTAAAAATCTCAATTCTAATTCTACTATTTTTCAGCATTTCTTTTATCCCTAAGGAGACCCCCTTCCTCAATGAAAAACATCACTCCAGCCACAGAGTAAAGAACTGGCACTTTTATTCCAAAGCACTCTTTACATAAAGCCCAAAATAACCTTGAACTCTCAATTTGCCATTTCACGTTGTGCTCCTTTCCAATGCAGTTAGCAAATCAAAGGGAAACCATTTTTAAAATGCTTACCTTTTAGGTCGTTCTCACTATGATAACAATAAGATACCACGAATTTTTTTTTTTTTTTTTTTTCACTAGTCATGTTCTTGTTGCAATCCAGAGCTCCCACTGAATTCTTCTGAATATAGTTCAGTTATATCTTTTGCCACTTAACATCATTTATAATCTCTGTAAATAATTCTGAATTAAGTATGCAAAGTATATTAAAAATATCACTTTCATCTGCTTATTACATAATGCAAAAATGTTTTTCCAAACAGTGCAGTGCATCTTTTACTAGAGCAGTGCTTTGCCTAAATATAAACATGAAATTTAAGAATACTCCTGTATGAAATTCCTCACTTTTTTCTAGCTTTTATTTATTTTTTAGCACCCTCCAGCCTCATATATAAAATTCTTTAGATGACCTGGTTCTTGTGAAAGCAAGAACACACACGTCTTTCTGCCCATGGCATTTTTATGTAAACCTACTGTGGTGAATCCAGACTGAGTGTTAAAAATGTTACTCAACCTTCAAGCTCTAGCTGTTTGTATGAATGGACGGGTCATTTGGCCAGGCTCTCTGATTACTCATATCCACAAGTAAATGGGTTCATTAAGATGATAGTTACTTGTTAATAAATAAACAAAATTATCAAACTTATAAATATTACACTTAATTTTTCTTTTTCTTTTTGTAACCCTTCTTAAAGGATTGCTTTCCTTCCATGAAAGTGACTTTTCCTAAAATATTGCATTACATATTTTCATTTCCTAATGCTATTGAATTTATTAATATGATTCATCATTTTTAATCAATGAAATTGTGTTGTAGTTTGGCTAAACAGCAACTAAAGTTTAATTAAGTTTTCAGTTTCTGTGAAGGGAAAATCATTCTTATAAGGAAAAGAAAAATTGACCACTTGGGAGATTTTAGGAAATTAAAACATGCAACAATTTGACTGGGTATTATTTCCTTGATAAGCTTTTCCAACATATCAATATAAGAGCATTACATTTTTCAGTGTCATGGATATGTTAATATGCAAAGAGGAAACAATGATTGTCCAAGTATTTGATATGCCTAAATGACTCAGTCTCTTAAGCCATGAAAATGAAAAGAACACCTGTTTCACAGGTCTGTTGTAAGAATCATGAATGATGTATCAGAATTTTTGTAACTTATAGAGTTCTATAAAGACAGGAAAGTCATCCTTTTCATCAACATTCTGTACAAATGAAAGTTCATTATATTTAGATTTTTTTTAACATCAGGTTTTTTTAAAATAAATTGCTGTTACCAACGAGATCTTTACCTTTGTCCAGACAAAATGAAGAAATACATACTTTTTTCATGGAACTTTGAGTAATATTTACTGGTATATTAACAATTATATTTTCTGAAGGACCAATTTCATTAAATGTGTATGTCAAGCTGCCTAGTGGAAAATAATTCATATTATCTGCAGAAGTAAAATAAATCAAAAGTCAGGTAGTCCAGTGGTCTACTGGACAGGCTTTTGAATCAGAGACCCGGGTTCAAATCATTTGTCTAGGATGTATAAGCAGTGTGACATTGGTCAAGTTACTTAATGACTTTAAGCCTTAGTAAATATTTATCCACAGGATTGTAACAAGAATTTCTGTAAAGCACTTAGCCCAATACACCCAATAGATTGTAGCTACCATACAATTGTGAAAAGCAATGTATTTGCTTCCAACACCATGTTACTTGTTTCTCAAGACACCTCTGTAGAATGCATAAGGCAGGTAGAATACATTGACGATTTCTACAGTTGTATAGGTAACACAGAAGTCTGCTAATCTCCAGCCCTCTGTATCTAACAGGTACAGACCATATATTCTGAGATATGTTATAAGCATGTCAAATTCTGTAAGTTAAAAACAAGTTGATTGGATTACTTTAAAATAACTTGCATTTATACCTCTATTTTCTCTTTGTGAATGGTTCCAGTATTCTCCGTCTGGCCCAGACGATTTGGGGAATCAGCCTTGACTTCAGCTCACTTATCTCAGTGCCAGTTCATCCAGTCACCTGGACCTGCCCATCTACCTCCTTAATTTCCCTTAAATAATTTACGTTTTCATCATCCCACTGCAGCAACCTTAGTTTAGGTCTTCACTGTTCCTCTATTGGCTTCCAGCTGGTCACTCTAACTCATCTTAGCAACCTCCCCTTTCTGCTACAAAGTGATCTTTCTAAAATGTTCACTAACCCCTTCATGATTTGCTTCACTCTCTTCCTCTACTCACATTCTTTGTTCAAGCTATATGAGGTTAATTTGAACTTCTTCAGATACATCATATTATTTAATGCCTCTGTGACTTCATACGTACCACTGCCTCAATCTAGAATACTCTTCTACCACTTCTCATTAATTCTGTTTGTCTTTCAAAACTCAACTCAGGGACTTTCTCCTTCATGAAGACATTGCTGGCCCCACCAAAGTGTCTTAATTGCCCCTTTGGGCACCAGTTGCCCCTTGAGCATTTTATGTATTATGAAATTCTGCACAGGGCTTACTACTCTGTATTATATGCCCTTTAGAGGCAGGGATCAAGGTTTTCTGGGTTGTTTGCTTACTTGTTTGTTTGTTTTGGTCTCTTTCTCTAGCCAAGAGTATGACAAATGTATCAATTTGTATATATCATACATCAAATGTCAAAGGAGGAAAGAAAAGCATGCTAAGGAAGTCTAAAATACTGGTGATATCTCATAAAGTATTCCCATCAGTTAGCTCCTATAGGAACAACACCAGTACAAAAGAGCAAAGAAATACTTATCTTACAAAACACCTTTAGATACTTTATTTGGAAAGGTAAACAGAATTTGCTGGATACAGTAGAAACCGTAATGCAAGATGGGTTAAAAGTGATTCTTTTTTATTGTTTTGATGAGCAAGCTTTTGTTTTTGTTTTTTGTTTTTTTTGTTTTTTTCCCTTTGCATTTGGATAAAACTCTTTAATTTAGGAAAGGTAAAATGCCAAATATCCAATAATGAAATAAAGCTTAATAATAGGGACATAGTCATTAAAACATGCATTCTAAATGTAATGCAGAACCTGATGGTAGGCATATTTATCAGATTATTCCAGAGGTTGGAGTTTTAAAATACTATAAGTGGAATGAATACTTTTGCATCACATAGGAGGTATCTATTCATTAACTTTAAAAACAGGGACTAGGAGTCTCATTTGCAATAACTGCACCCTTATGAATTTGTCTTTTCTTAATTACTAACATTACTTTGAAACAATGAATATGAAAGAAACATCCTAAAAGCCTACTTAGGTCTTTTAGATAAACAAGACATGATTTTTCATGAGATCTAATATCCATTTTTTTTCTCAGAAAGGTAGCACATTGAAATCTGAGCAACCATATAAATTCATACTTGTGCTACTTATTACTAAGGCAATGGTGTTTTATGCTTTGTACTGCAAGGTAAAAATAAATTCTTTTCTAAATTTTTTATTGTTTCCTAGCTTAATGGAAAGTAGTCTATCTTAAATGTTACTTTTGTTTATCTGGTAGGTTTGCACAGAATAGCAAAAATCATTGGTGCTCCTTTTGCATAAAAAAATCTTCGGTTTCAACCAAAAATAAAATTTGGGAGTATAGTCTACCAACCAGATTATTTGCTGGCTTTCTTTGATATGGTAGATGTCACGGCACAGCAAGATTCTATTGACATCTAACAGGAATGTAAATGAAAGGGCTTGCCATTCAGAAGAACTGTAGCCCAAGGGGCAGGAACATGTAACTGTGCACACATGTGCATACACACATACCTACATGCATACATAGCTCTTGACAGCCCAGAAAAAACAAGAGAACTTCCCAGGTCCCTTTTGATCCCTAACTCTTTCATTGAAAAATCTAGTGAGATACCATGTTTTGGGAAACAGCTGCTAGTCTGTCTACTGTGGCCTCCAGCTTTCTGTCTTTTTCTGTGCCCCTTTCCTTAAATCCATCTATTGTTCACAGTGCAGAATTACATTTAGGCTCATTCTAAAAACCACTAGAACCCCATCTCTTACAGATGAAGCTGAAAATATGGGGCGAGGGCATATTATAAAAGGTCTGAATATTCATTTTCCACACTAATTCCAATTTTAAATCAATTGCTATGTGCAATCCAAGAACTTTGATCCAAGAGTCTTAAGTACAAGGCACATCTGAGAGACTGTCAGGTCTTGATATATAATGACAGTCAGTCTGGCCTAATGGGAAATGAGATTTAAGTTGGCACATATTCTTATACATGGAGACTATAGAATAAGACAGAAATCCCAATAAATCTAACTCTCAATCATACTTATCTCCAGAAGATTTTCCCTACAAAATCTCATGCCTGCTAGCCTCATGATAGAAGTCACACCTATGGCTGAATCTAGGGCAATTTCCCCAAGGACAATTAAGTGAGGCTCTAATTAAGGAATCAACTAAACCTGACTTGGGCTCAAATAACACTCATCTGAAATTGAAGAAACAATAAATGCATACTTTAAAATAGCATGGGATAATTTAATAGTAAAGGTCTAGCGCACTCCATTGAGAACTAGTCAATGTCAGGATTATAGTGTCACTTGGCATTTGATGAACCTTGAGAAGAGAAGGAGATATTTTTTTCTATCTAATAATCATTAATGGTATTAAAATTATTCAATGCTATGTTTTCAAGCCACTTACTGCTGGGGTTTCTGGGATTCAGAACACTTTGGAGGTAGACTAGAATCTGAGGGGAAATTACATCAAATTCCCCAAAAACCTGTGAGTTGCTTTATTGAATAAGGTGACAATAGTGGGGTAAGAAAGACAGTAATGAGAAGGTGAAGATAGAGAGAGTGTATAAGGTCACCAAACAGGAAGTCAAAAGACTAGAGTTCTAAATAATGGCATGAACTTAGCTAAGGCACTTCGACTTTTGAATATTTATTGGCAACTCTTCAGAAAGAGGGACTGTAACTTCCAGTTCTAGCAAAGACCATTGAGGAAACTTTCTCTCTACTGGTAAGTGGAGATGCAGGGTAAAATATAATTTATGAATCATGCTTGAGATTTTATAAAGAGTGGTGAAAAGAAAGCAAAATTCTCAGATAGCAACCGAGAAAACAAAGTTGAAAGCCAGAGTGGCAGCTCTGCAGTCTCAGGAACGGCAGGAAGTTGGACTTTTTACTCCCCCATGGGACATATTAGGAGACCTTGGGTGTTGAGGAGGAGTCATAGGTATTAAAATCTTGCATAAATCTAGGCCCCTGTGAGGGTTGCAATTCTGGTAAGGAAGGCCTAATACATCCTCAGACCTACAGCTCAAGGAAAAGACAATGAAACTGCTCTCTATCCTGGCTCTAGATGAAAAATAAAAGCCTTTAGAGAGAATTGTAAACTCTAGTTTTATGTTTCTCATGAGTTTGGAACACAAATTTACATCAGACATGTGGTGCAGGAAACTCCAAGGCCAGAAATTGATAACAGCAACAATAAAAATGGCCCTGAAGTGGTGCTATACTCAAGCCTACCTGTAGCAGAAGTACGTGCAAAACTGCTTTGGAGGTACCCTTCATCACACAGCTTTGTAGTCAACCCACAGAGAAAAGACAGTTTTCCCCATTGAAAACTCAAAGTCAAGCTCAAAAATTTCAAAGCCCCAAAAGAAGACTTCTGCAACAAGGGGCTCAGCAGACACGAAATCCAGGCAATTAGGACCCCAAGATCTCAAATTTTGGAACCAGAATGTGAGGTAATTATGCATTGAATTGTGTCCCCCCTCAAAATTCATATGTTGAAGTCCTAACTCCAATCTTAGAATGTGACCTTATTTGGAAATAGGATCATTGCAAATGTGACTAGTTAAGATAAGGTCATGCTAAAGAGTGGGAACAGAATCCAACATGACTGGTGTTCTTTTAAGAAAAAGGAAATTCAGACAGAGCCAGACACACACATAGGGAAAACAGCACAGGAACATGGAGGCAGAGGCCAGAGCTATGCTTCCACAAGTCAAGGAAGGCCAGAGATTCCAGCAAAGCACGAACAGATAGATTCCTCCTCACAACTTTCAGAAAGAACCAACCCTGCTGACATCTTTTTCTCAGACTGCTAGCCTTCAGAACCGTGAAATAATAAAAGACCATTGTTTAAGCCTCTGACTTTGTCATATTTTGTTAAGCAGCCCTAGAAAATCAATTAAAAAATTATAAAGTAGGTGATATGGTTCAGCTCTGTGTCCTCACCCAAATCTCATCTTGAATTGTAATCCTCATGTGTGGAGGGAGGGACCTGGTGGGAAATAGTTGAATCATGGGGACAGTTTCCCCCATGCTGTTCTTGTGATAGGGAGTGAATTCTCATGAGATCTGATGGCTTTTGAAGTGTTTGGCAGTTCCCCTTCCCCATCTCTCCCTCCTGCTACCACGTAGGATACGCCTTGCTTCCCCTTTACCTTCCACCGTGATTGTAAGCTTCCTGAGGCCTCCTCAGCCATGCAGAACTGTGAGTCAATTAAACTTCTTTTGTTTATAAATTAATTAGTCTCAGGTAGTTCTTTAAAGCCGTGTGAAAACTGACTACTATAGTAGGTATGCTAAAAATGAGTAAAGACATACAGAAATGTTAAAAAAAAAATACAAGGAAGAAAAAAGACATTGCAAAAAATTAGATGTTGCATAAGGATAAATGTAGATGTTCCCAATTGAAATCTCCATAAGCAGGTTAAACATTATGTCAAGCACAACTAAATAAATTCATATATATTGATATATTACTGAGGATACTATCTAGATTGCAGCAAGAATGATAAAGAAATTAAAATTTGAAATAAAGAGTAAAAGATACAAAGGGTAAAAAGATAAGGTCTAATATCAAGCCAAATAGGAGACACAGAAGGAGGAGATAGAGAAAATGGAGGAAACTCCTAGAAGTAACAACAAACAAGAATTTTTCAGAGTTCATGAAAAATATCTGTCTCCCAATTCAAGAAACTTCAATAGATCTAAGATAGATTAAATAATAGTAAATTCCCAACAATATGATTATAGGGAAACCATAGGAGATCTAAAAGCAGCTAAAGAGAAAAGAGAATTCACTTAAAAAGAGATAACAACTAGACTGGCAGCAGACTTAACAACAGCAGTGGAAGAAGACAGCAGAAAAAGCTAACTTTAACCTGCTGAAAGATAATTAACTGTCAATACCTGCGGGTCTACATGTAATTGCCTAAAGGTTGTATTTCTGAAAGAAAATTGAATACAAAATGAAAGAAGCAATAAGGAGCAAAGGAATTAAAAGCATGTAAGTAAATTTAAATCCAACTATAATACACATGTGGTTGAACCCTATTGGTAATTACATGTGATTTGATTTACTTGTAATGACTAACTTTGAGGATGTTAAAAGTCAAATGGATGGGCGTATACATTTGTCAATATTCACCCAATTGTACACTTAACATGTATGCATTTTCTTTTATGTAAATCATAGCCCAGAAGTTTATTTTTAAAACAAACAGAACCGAAATGGTATATAACAACAAATTAGATAAAAGGATTCTATTTTAGGCATTCTAATATATTAAATTGTTAGGAGTATAGGGATATGGCTAACTTTAGACTGTATCAAGGTGCACACGCACATTGAATATTCAAAGGTAATACTAAAAGAATGACGGGAAAATAATGTAAGTCCTAAGGGTAAGGGATGGTGTGCTCTTCATTCTTCCTTTGGTGTGACTTTACAAAAGTAACACAGGCATGGAAATCTTGCAGCAGTACCCAGACAGGAGGAGTCACATAGATAATCTGGAAAGCCGTTATTAGAAAGTAACTTAAATGAAAACAAAAAATAGAGAGCAGACATACAGATACTTGAAGATATGCTTACAGGTCAGAAATTGAGAGGTTTTTGTTTGTTTGTTTGTTTGTTTAAGATAATGAAGGAGAAACTCCAAGCAATTCACTATCTCACAGAACATGGAAAATAATAAGATGCAACAGGGCTGGAATAGGGACATTGTTGCAGAGTTTAGTATTTAACAAGTGAAAATTAGGAGAATGCATAGGTGCCTGTAGACAAGGCAAGTTATTGATCACAGTTAATAGATAAATGATTACAAGACTTTGGAGAAGGAGAAAACATCTGTAAATTTCTAGGTCAGTTTTTTTATTTAACAGATGAATACATGGGGGTCTGAAGAGGCTAGTAAGTCATGCTACAACGTTTGTATTCCTGGACAATCAACTGCTATCATATTCTTTCTTCCAAGAGTAATTACATTTTTCACACCAGAAACAAAGATTTATGTAGCACCTTGAAAAATACCTTTGAAAAAATATGCTATCCAGGACAATTATTTCAGTTAAGGTAGCTAATTTGGTACTTAAAGTAGTGGATTTGCATGCTTAATTACCTATAATTTATTTAAAAGTAGTCTAATATGAAATTACTGGGAGATGCATTTGAGGCTTAAATTATTCTTTTAGAAAGTTTTATTTTTGTTCCTTTCTTTTGCAGTACCAACTAAAAGTAAACTTTTATTCCATTAAAGGAAAATCATCAAGTGGAACTAAAAATACAAAATGATAAAAAGTGAGTAGGGATAAAATGTTGAAACTAAATAAAAACAGATCATTTGCCACTCTTTCAAAGACTACAAGAAAAACAAACATACAAAAAAAAAACAAGGATAAGTTTCAAATAAAATATAATAATAGTAGCTGTGTGATATGGTAGAAAGTGTTGCAAACTAAGACTGTCCAGATTTTAACACCACTTTATCACTGACAAAGCCCTTACATCCCTTGATCTCAGTATTCTCATCTGCGCAATAGGTTTTTGTGGTTACCTTCAAATTCTAAAATTCTAACATTCTAATGAACTACAGATGCTCTTCAACTTATGATGGGGTTACATTCTGACAAAGCCATCAAAAGTTGAAAATATTGCAAATTGAAAATGCGTTTAATACAAATGCACTTCTACCAAAGATCATAGCTTAGCACATCCTACTTCAAATGTGCACAGAACACTTAAAGTAGCCTGCAGTTTGGCAAAATTATCAATAGAAAGCCTGTTTTATAATAAAGTGTTGAATATCTCATAATTTGTTATATACTGTCCACTGTAGAGTACAGTATCAGTTGTGTACCCTTGTGACTGTGTAGCTGACTGGGAGCTGTAGCTCACTGCTGCTGCCCAGCATCACAAAAGAGTATTGTACCTCATATTACAAGCCCAGGAAAAGATCAAAATTCAAAATTGTATGCATATTCAAAGTACTGAAATGTGAATGACCTTCACACCATCATAAAATTAAAAATTCCTGTCAAACCATCTTAAGTCAGTGACCATGTGTAGTTTGATTAAATGAAAACACTTTTCATTGGGGCCAGTTTACAACCTAATAGGTCTGGATCTTCATCCAATCAATTTAGATGGCCTATGTATCCACCTTTGGTTTATGGTACCATGCACTTATTACTAAATGCCCAAATGTTCTCTGTGGAGCTAGGAAAAGCAACTGGAGGTGTGTGCAGCTGCAACTGACATATATGAATGTATTTACTCTACCAGATTGGGAGGTAGGGAAAGCCAAAGCCTAATTATCTTCCTATTTAAGAAACAAACACTGTAAGGAAGTGCCCTAAACATAGTTATTGAATGCTTCATGCCAGATACTTAACATCTCTGGAATCTGCCTCCTTCTCTCCATTCTTACTGCCATGCCTTAAGTCTGGCCCTGTCAGTTCTTACCCAGAGGCTACAGCCTCCTAATTAGTCTTGCCCTCCTCCCTGCTTTCTCTTTTTCTCTGCCAAACTGTTTCTCTCAAGGCTATCAGAAGGAGCATGAGCATATGTAAATGAGATTGTGTAAAAACCTTCAATGGCCGGTCAATACTTCCAAGTAAAGTCCAAAGTCCTTAGAGTGGCATCCAAGATCATTAAAGATCCGATTCATGCCTATTTTTCTCTAGAGTCATCTCTTACTGTTCCCACTTCTACAAGTCAATTCTTTATCCATTCCAAACTATTGCCAGAAGCACTAAACTTGCACTCACTGCTGCCTGCCTGAGAGTCTCTGCTTTTTCCACTCTGCATATTCCTTTTCCATTTGGTTTACTCCTAGACTTCCCTAATTTCCTCCCTGCCATTTATTTAGGTAAGATGTCCAGAGTACTGTGTAGATGCTTATTGGAACTTACCACACCGCGCTGTAATAGTTTACTTTTTACCATTGGACTATAAACTCTTGAAGTCAAGAACCACATCTCATTTATCTGTATTCTCTGTATCTACTACAATTTTATCTGTGAGTAGATGATATATAAGTAATATTTCATAACTGAATAATTATCTACTTCAGTATATTGTCACAAGATGATCCCTCCTCAAACACAAAACTCTTCACACAAAACCTGGAATACTCAGATTTAAATCTTTATACCTTTGTTGCAACTTCAAAAATTCTAAGTTATATATGTATGAATAATGGGTTATGGCAATAAAAAGTTACAGCAATCTGAGGGAAATAAATGAAAAATACAACATGTGGATAAAGAATATATTTTTTGAAACAGAGCTTTTCATGAAAACTAAGTGACATAACCTGAATACTTCCTGATAATGAATAAAAATTTATCAGTAACTATTATTAAATTAATGTATAGCCTTTACTAAAAGGGTGATATGTTTCATTCTATTGTAAATTGTAACAATACCGATAAGGATGTCTTCAAAATATTGTTTAATTAAAAAACGCTAGCTGTGAATAGCAGGTGGAGAACAGTGCCTGTGATTTTAAGATCAAGAACAAGAGTAGATATGATTTGACATCAATTGTTCTGAGTTCACTACATTTTTAATTACAATAAAAGAGGTTTAATTGGCTCACAGTTCTGCAGGCATTACAGGAAGCCTGCAGACAGTGGCATCTGCTTCTGGGAGACCTTAGGAAGCTTCTAATCACGGTAGAAGGCAAAGGGAAAGCAGGCACATCACATGGTAAAAGCAGGAGCAAGGATGGGCAGGGAAGGTGCTGCACACTTATACACAAACAGATCCTGTGTGAACTCAGAACTAGAGTTCACTTATCACCAAGGGGATGGCCTAAGCCATTCATGAGGAATCAGCCCTCACGATCAAAACACCTCCCACCAGGCACCACCTCCCATATTGGGGATTACATTTAAACATAAGATTTGGGTGGGGACAAACATACAAACTATATCATTCTGCCTCTGGTCCCCAAAATCTTATGTCCATCTCAATTGCAAAATACAATCATGCCTTCTCAACAGTCCCCCAAAGTCTTAACTCATTCCAGCATCAACTCAATCAAAATTCCCAAGTCCAAGTTCCCAAGTAATATATGGAGATGAGTTTCTTCCACAAATGAATCTGTAAAATCAAGACAAATTATTTACTTTCAAGATACTGGGTAAACATTCCCATTTCAAAAGGGAGAATTTGGCCAAAAGAAAGGGTTTACAGGCCCTATGCAAATCCAAAACCCAGAAAGGCAGTCATTAAATTTTAAAGCTCCAAAATCATCTCCTTTGACTCCACGTCCCATGTCCAGGGCACACTGGTGCACAGGGAAGAATGCCAAGGCCTTGAGATAGACTCCATGCAAGGGGTAGACTCCATGTCCCATGTGCAGGGCACACTGGTGCAAGGGGTAGAATCCCAAGGCCTTGGTAGATTCCCAAGAATCCACCCTTGTGGCTTTTCCAAGCTGAAGTTGCAAACTACCGGTTATTCTACCATTCTAGCGTCTGGAGGATAGTGGTCCCCACCCCAAAACTCCACTAGGCAATGCACCAGTGGGATCTCTGTGTGGGGCCTCCAACCACACAGTTCCCTTCCACACTGCCCTAGTACAGGTTCTCTGTAACAGTGCTACTCCTGCAGCAGGCTTCTGTCTGGACACCAAGGCTTTCTTATACATCCTCTGAAATCTAGGCAGTGGCTGCCAAGCCTCATTTACTCTTGCACTTAGCATGTCCACAGGATTAACACCACATGGAAGTCACCAAGGCTTATGGATCACACCCTCTGGAGTTGCAGCCTGAGCTGTACCTGGAGTCCTTGGAGCCAAGGCTGTAGCCAGAGCAGCCAGGATATGAGGAGCAGCCTCCTGGGTGATACAGAACAGTGCTGCCATGGGCCTGGCCTCTGAAGCCATTCTTTCATCCTAGGCTTCTGGACCTGTAAAGAGAAGGGCTGCCTCAAAGATCTCTGAAATGCCTTTGAGGCCTTTTTCCCATTGTCTTCGCGATTTGCACTTGGCTCTTTTTTAGTTATGCAAATTTCTCTGTCAAGTAGTTTCTCTACAGCTCTCTTGTGTTCTTGCCCTGAAAACATGCTTTTCATTTCTACCACATAGCCAGGCTGCAAAGTTTCCAAACATTTATGTTCTGCTTCCCCTTTAATTATGAATTCCAACTTAAAATCATTTCTTTGCTCCTATGTCTGAACGTAGGCGCTTAGAAGCAGCCACGTTATTTTTAAATGCTTTGATGCTTAGAAATTTCTTCCACCGGATACCCTAAATCTTCACTCTTTAGTTCAAACTTCCATAGATCCCTAGGGCATAGGCACAATGTAGCCAAGTTCTTTGTTAAGGCATAACATGGGTGACCTTTGCTCCAGTTCCCAGTAAGTTCCTCATTTCCATCTGACACCTCATCAACATGGACCTTACTGTCCACATATTATTTTGAATGACAAAAACCTTTGCACCAACCTAATACTATCAGCATTTTGGTCACAACCATTTAACCAATTTCTAAGAAGTTCCAAACTTTCACTCATCTTCCTATCTTCTTATGAACCTTCCAGACTCTTTTAACCTCTGCATGTTACCCAGTTCCAAAGTCATTTCCACATTATGAGCTATCTTTATAGCAATGCCCCACTCCTCAGTACAAATTTTCTGTGTTAGTCAATTATTGCACCACTGTAAAGACATACCTGAGAATGGGTAATTTATAAGAAAAGATATTTAACTGGCTTACAGTTCTGAGGGCTGTATTGGAAGCATAGCAGCATGTGCTTCTGGCGAGGTCTCAGGAAGCTACGAATCATGGCAGCAGGCAAAACGGGAACAGGCACATCACATGGCAAAAGTAGGAGCAGAAGCTGTTCATTATTGCTGTTAACACTGAGTTACATGACTTTGTGACCACAGTAAAACTCCAGAAATGTTAGCTATCCATTCAGTAAAAGAGCCAAAATTTAATAAGCATTTATTACGTGTCCAATATGACTCTAAACATATTACAGACATACTCATTTAATTCTCATGACACCCTATAGGGTAAGTAAAATTATTATCTCCATTTTATATGTGAGAAAACTAAGGCACAAAAAGGTAAGTTATAAAAGTCATATAACTAATAAGTGGAAGAGCCAGCAATAGACCCAGTACAGTCTGGCTTCAGATGCAATAGTCTCTATACTACCCTTCTTCCATTTTAACAGATAAGGAGTATTGAGTATATCTAACCTCATGAAGCTGTTGTCAGAATTAAGTCAATACCTGTAGTTACATTGCATTATTCACTCTAATTCTTCAGCCTTCCCTGTCTTCTTTACCACATGACTTCAGTTTCTTTCTCTACAGGAGTAAATTTTTTCCCTACCCCTTGACTTAAATGGGCCATATGATCTGCTTTGGCTAATAGAATTGGGAAAAAGTAATGGTGCCTGTTGGTGTGCTTACTCTCTGCCATCACCCTGGGAGAAACATGCCCAGTGAAGAGCAGCCCCCTGCTCCCAGGAGGAGGATGACGGAAACATGAAACAGAGCTGCCCAGGTGAACGCAGCCTGGATTAGCTAATTCCAGCCAATGCTCAGATAAATGAGGTGAATAAATGCCTATTTTTTTATGTCTCTGAGAGTCTGTCATTGTATATTGCACAGCAGTATTAGAATACAATACCTATAAAATTATGTAGACCCATGGCTGGAGTATGGACACTTTCTATAGGCATTAGATATAATTATACTCTGCAGTCTCTTTGTCTTCATAGTTCTGTTTTATACAAATGATTCCAAAAGGACACATAGTTCATAATTTTGCTTTTTAATTTTGAGAAAAGAGCACATAGGTACTGTGTAGCATTTTTTACTAGACTATAAACTCCTTGAGGGCAGGAAATCTGAATTTTTAATCTTTTTATTCTCAGTTCCTCACACAATGCCCAAGTTAAGGGCTCAATAAATGTCTGAAGAAAAGACTTTTTTTTTTTCTCAAGTCAATCTTTTCCAGAGTCAAGCTACTATTTCGTGGAAAGATAGGACAGCACTTTGGAACCTCTCTAGCCACATACTGCATCATATCCATAGTCTCTACAGGATAATCTTTCATGCTAAGCCTATTACAATTAATGTATTTTATTTCTTTAATAATAAATTTCCAAATAAAATCAGCTTTGGGGTTCTAATCTGTTACTAAAATAGTAACTTGTTGCAAAGAACTAAAAAGCATCACTGGATGAGTCCATCATGCTGCCACCAGTTACAAGGAAACAGACATGCCTCCTAGTCTGCTCACCAAGTTAAGTACCTCAAAATACACCACCCTGCCAATCTTTACTCTTTTCAAACACTAATAAAATTATACACTATATCTACTAGCTCTATCTACTATGACTGTATCAAGTACAAATTTACAAATAATTGCTGGAAGCAGCATACCCCCTGCTTCACCACCTGTATTTAGAGCTACCAGAGGAATTACTCTGCCCAGGCCCTTTGAGGTTCCTGGAGGCCCCATCCTGTCTAGACCCTGACTATCCTAGCACTTCCAAGGATCTTTGTTTGCATGTCAAGCTTCCAGTTCCCAAAGCCACACTAATTTCTACCAGTTTGGGTCTGCTCTGGGTCTCTGATTCTCTATAACTAGTGAATACCACTAAATACCTGCAATTTAGTAGGGAAAAAGAGCAAAACTTCCTATTTCCTTTCCTTTAGCATGTCTTTTTCTTCTTTTCTCTATTTTTATTTTCCTCCAGGAAACTAAATTTTAAAAATTGCCTTCCACTGTTCATGGAAGCCACTAGCAAACACTGCAGTACTCTTTCTGGTGATGATTCTCAGTTCAAATATTTAATTATCCCCTTTCACCCCATACACACACACTACAGGCCAATGAATCTCTACAACTATGTGGTGTTACAGAAGTGATGTGAGCTGCCCTGGCAGAGGGACAAGAAGGAAAGTGAATACTGTTTCAGGTACCTTTATTTCCTTCCCTAAACATGTTAAAAGTGTTATATATAAGACTTTAAAAACTATATGAGTTACTTATTTCACATGTTCATTGCTGATTTTTGTTGCCTTCTCTTAAGTTAAAGTTTTGTCTTATGAGATGAATCATACAAAGAATGAAGTTTTAAGAGTTTCTTCTATGAATAAACCCTGTAAAACCACCAAGAAATTAGTGTTACTCAAAACTCTTCCAAATATCAGTATTTTCATCACCCTACTCGATTGTTTAATAAAAAGGTCATATTCAAGAGAGATATAATTGGCATAATATATTTAAAATAAGAACAAAATATAAAAGGTCTGGTTTCTTTCTGCATCACTGATTTTTACTGTTTACCCTCAACTTTATGGTATGTTCAGTTCTATATAATTACTTACATAATATGCATTTGTAAAGTGCTTGAACATTTTGAAAGTAAATATCAATAAACTGTCAATGGGAATGTTTTAAAGATGCTAAAAAATTATTTTCACCTAGGCAAACCATATAAACATCCAGTTTTCTTTAAAAATTTCAATAGGCATCCATAATTAGGCATATTTCCTGATTTCCATCCTAAAGGAGACTATTTTTTTTTTTTTTTTTTTTTTTTTTTTTTTTGAGCTGGAATCTCACTCTGTCACCAGACTGGAGTGCAGTGGTGCAATCCCAGCTCACTGCAACCTCCGCTTCCCAGGTTCAAGTGATTCTCCTGCCTCAGCCTCACGAGTAGCTAGGACTACAGGCACATGCCACCACGCCCAGCTAATTTGTGGATTTTTAGTAGAGACCGGGTTTCACCATGTTGGCCAGGATGGCCTCGATCTCTTGATTTCATGATCTGCTCACCTCAGCCTCCCAAAGTGCTGGGATTACGGGAGTGAGCCACTGCACCTGGCCCAGACTGCCTTTTCAGTGAGAAGAATTTGTAGGGTTGAACTACCTGATGTCAAATAAGAATTACAGCAGGAGTTAGTTATATAAAAATAGTTTCCTGCAAATACTAACATAAGAAATATCAAATACCTTGTATATTTATAGTATTAAATTTATTTTGCTTTTACAGTAAATTATTCTTAGGGTATAAAGTTTACTTCTAAGGAGATAAAAAGCAATTGATGCTTCTTCAAAATAAAAAAGTTGACTCCAGCCATGTTTTTATTTGTTGAGAAATATGCTATATCTACACAATAGGATACAGACTAACAGTTATTTACCTGTCCATTGCGTACTTGTCACCTAGGAGTCATCAGCAAGTTGCATCCATTAAACAAAGAAAAGTCATTCAACCAGCCATTGGGAGACAGCATGGTAAGCAGAATTCTAAGAAGGCTCCTAGGATTCCTGCATCATGGTATAACATACTCTATACAATGCCCTCCTCTTGAGGGTGTGTGGCACTATTTCCCTATTGATTTTCTGTATAGATGATCTCTCCATTGTTAAAAGTGGAGTATTGAAGTCTCCAATATTATTGTATTATAGTCTATCTTATCCTTCAGATCGATTCATATTTGTTTTATATATTTAAGAGCTCCAATATTGGATGCATATATATTTTAAATTGTTATATCCTCTTGATAAATTGACCCCTTTATCATAACATAATGTACTTCTTTGTCTCTTTTTACACTTTTTGACTTACAGTCTATTTCGTTTTATATAACCATAGCCATGCTTGCTCTCTTTTGGTTACCAATTTCCTGGAATATTTTTTTCCAAACTTTCATTCTCAATCGATATGTGCTCTTAAGGCTAAAATGAGTCTCTTTGTCCATTTAATCACTCTTTCTTTTGGAGAATTTCATTTATTTACGTCAAATGTAAGTACTGATAGGTAAGGACTTGCTACTGGCATTTTGTTAATTTTCTACTGACTGTTTTGTAGTTCTTTTGTTCTTCTCTTCCAATTTTGCTGCCTTTATAATTTGTTATATTTTTGTAATACTGTGCTTTGATTCTTCTTTATCTTTTTTGTGTCTGCTAGACTTTTTTGCAGTTTTCATGAGGCACACATAAAACATCTTATAATGTCCTAATTTAAGCTGATAATACCTTAACTTCAATTGTGTACTTCTCCTCACCACCATATTTTATGCTATTGATGGAATACTTTATATTTATTTACATTGTATATCTTTTTACCAATTATTTATAGCTATAGTTGTTTTTAATACATTTGTTTTTGAACTTTTATACCAAAGAGTGATTTACAGAGCACCTTTACAGTATTAGAGTATTTTGAATTTGACTACGCATTTGCTTTTATCAGTGAGTTTTATATTTTAATATGCCTTCATATTGATACTTGTCATCCTTTTGTTTCAATTGTAAGAGCTCCTTTCACATTTCTTGTAAAGCCAGTCTCATGATGACCAGCTGCCTCATCCTTTTCCTGTTTTCAAATTTCTTTATCTCTCCTTCATTTCTTAAAGACAGCTCTTCAGTGTGTAGTATTCTTGATTGACAATTTTTTCCTTTAGCATTTTGAATGTGTCATTCCATTCCCTCCTGGCTTGCAAGGTTTCTGTTAAGAAGTCTACTGAGAAGTAGTCCTTTATATTTGACCATTTCTTCTCTCTTGCTGCTTTGAAGATTCGCTCTTTGTCTTTGATTTTTGATAATTTGATTATAATGTGTCTCAGAGTTTCCTTTTTAAATTGATATTGCTTAAGGCCTTTTGAGCTTCCTGAATCCATTTGCCCATATTTCTCCCAAGAATATGTCCATATTCCTTCCAAGGTGCGTTGATGGGTGCGGCTTCCTTCAGGTTTCTAGGGGGGCTCCTGACGGGTCACTGGATGGATCCCTGGGCTGTCTATACTGCTCCAGTTTGTGCCTGAGACAGGCTGTAACTGAATTCCTAGACTCACACAAAGAGACTTTTGTTGTGAGTGGGTGCAGAATTCTTGATTTTGCTGGAGGGAAGATGAGCAGGTGACCTCCTATTCCACCATCTGCCCAAAGTCATCTCTTGTTGATTCTTAAATTTGTGCTTTCTCCAAACTCTTTTTCTAAAATTCAGTTCATGTTTCTATCTGTCTAACACCCCCATACCTTAATACTCTATCATTTCCCTTTTTCTCCTCTTGTATTATCTCTGTGAACTGCCTCCTTCACCACAACCAAACCCCATATCAAGATAGGAATGTAGGAGCCATCCTAGACTCATTAGTCATCAGAGAAGTGCAAACTAAAACTATCAAGATGTAAAAACATTCACTCCAATGTTTAATCATACCACTGTTAAGAGAACGTCGGGCAACTGGGACCACTATACACTGCCAGAAAGGAAATAAAATGGTGAAACCAATTTGGAAAATTATTTGGCAGTTTCTTACAAAGCTAAACACACACTTATTGTATTGCCTAATAGTTCTGCTTCTGGATATTTATACAGATAAAATGAAAACATAGATACACAAAAAGACTTGTACTAGAATACTCAAGCAGCTTTATTCATAATAAAGTCTGAGTTAGAAATAATTCTAACCCACATCTCCATCAACAAAATAGACTTTAAAAAATAGACCTGTTCTATTCCCACAATAAAATACTTCTCAGCAATAAAAATGAAAAAAGTATGGATACACAAAACAACATGGATGAATCTCAAAAACATGCTGAACAAAGAAAGCCAGATACGAAACACTGTAGATGATAATGATTCCACTTATATAAAGTTCAAGAATAGACAAAAATTATTTATCATAATAAAAATCTGAAAAGCATTTGCCTCTTGAGACTGGGAAATGTATTGAACAGAGGGACACTTTCTGAGTTGATGGAAATATTCTACCTCTTGATAAGGGAGTGGGTTAGATGAGTGTATGCATTTATCAAAACTCACAGAATTATTCACTTGAGATATACACATTTCACTGTAAATGTATTTTACCTCCAAAAAGTAGTATTTAAAATTGCTGACAGAAGTTATTTTCTTTGTTCTTACAAAATATACAACATTAGGGAAAAAGAAATAAACTACTCTTGATACTTTACTCAGGTGATATTTCCCATCTAGGAGATCATCACACTGAGAACTCACAAATTCTATTTAAATGTTTTGAATCAAGCACTTTACTCTCACTTCTTTAGGACAGTAATATTTACCAACCCAGAGTCATTTTTCTTCATGTCACTGAAAGCTTCTATTTTTAACTTTGAGTTTCTAAGTTCACCAGGGTCCATTAGGGACAGATTGAAGAAGCAAAAAAGGAATAAAGAACCAGATATAGGAAAGAAAATAAAAAGCACTGACAGTCTATTTTTTTTTTCCTTGGAACTAATACTGCTTTCAATAGCACCAGATGTCAAACAATCTACCAGCCATCAAACATGTAGTCCTGAACCCTTAGAAGTAAAAAATACCAAACATAGGATTGACTAATTGCAGTGGCAGCACCTCAAGACATAAATACCCCTCAGTAGAACCTGAAACAAGGCTGGTTCCTCATGTATCCCCTCTAGATAGACAAGGATTCAGCTGCAATGAAATGATGGTCAGAGTTAATGGACAGTTGTCAGTGCTGGAAATTGTTGAGTTTGAGTTTGCAGTTGACTGAATCTGGGCATAACTGCAAGCCAATTTGTATGAAAGCCAAGCACAAACAAAAAATACCTGGTAATTAGTGATGGCCAATTCAACTTGGATCATACCCCAAACCTTGTCACCACTTGTTATTCATTTAAAAAAAACCATTAAGACTGTAAGGTATGTTTTATTACTGCCTATATTTTTTCATTCCATGCACCACCACTTCACTCTATTCATTACACTCTCCTCTAAAGCACTGCATATCATTACTAAAAAGAAACTTATTTTCTTGCTCCATATAACTGCTACCAGAAGCTTCTATGTTTTTAATTCCTGGGCAAAAACATTTGCCCCTCACCTTAACAAGTGCTTACTTATATAATAAATGATGAAAGGAAGTAGCACATATTTTGAATCCAATGATACAATCTAATTCTGGGACACCACAGAAGAAACAATCTTGAGTTTAGCCCAGAATGCGTGACACCATTATTTGGAAGGCCCTCAAAGCACCGTGGAAATGTGGATCTTCATATTTATAACTTATGTTATAAATATCATATTGACTAAAATCATTAACATTTATCCAGGAAAACATGAATTTGGAGATAAATAAGGACTTGAAATTGTCTCTTGTAAGTTCAGGTCAGGATTTTTTTACAAAGAGTTTGCCACAAACATTTAAAAAATCTTTTCACTTTTCAGAGCTTTTTGAACTTTGGTTACAAAAACCCTATGCTAGGTATTTGTTTTTGGCTTTTATTCAGATTGGCTTGCACTATTAACTCCTCATTAACTCTGATCATTATTTTCTTGCAGTAGAATCCTGATATAACTGGAGGCAGCAAATAAAACTAGCCTTGTTTCAGATTCTTCTAAAAGCTGTGATTTTCATTTTTGTAATCTGATGAAATAACAGGAAACACACTAAAACCCATCATAGAGGTGAACAAGAGACTCCTTACCCAGAGATTTCCAAATATATTTAGGCTACAATATACTTTAGCATGACAAAGAGCTCCAGGGACTCTTACCCTTGTCTATTTGCTAATACTCTCTCAGCAATTCTTCCTTCTACCAAAAAAAAGGAAAGAAGAAAGAAAGGAAAGTGTTACCTAAATGAAAAAAATAAAAGACTGTTATCCTGAGAAGCCAGAGTGGCTATACTTAACTTCTCATGCATTCATTCATCAACATTTTGTTGAGTATCTTATAGATGCAAGAAACTTCTATCCCTAGGAATATTACTATAAGCAAAACAGACAAATACCCTCTGCTCACAATGCTTACCTTATGGGGAGACAGAACAGTGGAGATGAATGAATGGAAAATAAACAGCAAGTAGATAATTACAGAGAGTGATAAGCATGAAGACCATTAAAAAGTTAGTGATAGAATAGAGATTAACAAAGTGGAGGTACACTTTGGATAAGCTGCACAAAGAAAAACAACAGTGTATTAAGACAGACAACAGTGTGCCAAGGATGAAAAATAAACAACAGTGATGAAAGAAGATGGATGAAAGAGAAACGGCAGTGTACTAAGCCAAGAGCCAAGCTTTCCAAAGAGGGAATTGTAAGTGCAAAGACAAGTATGAAAGAGTTTGATAAATGTAAAGGCCAGAAAGGATGGTCATGCACCTAAACAGTAGTGAGTTAGGGGGACAGCACTATAAGATATAACCAACAAAGGTAGGTAGGAGTCAGATCATGGCCTTGTAGACAATGTATTTTACTCTAGGTAAAATAGGAACTCAGTAAAATGTTTTAAATAGGAGAGTTCCATGAATCTACATACATTTTTAATCACTGATTTTTGTATGGCTATTGGAGGTTATAAAGAATAAAAGGAAGAAAACATGTTAGAAGACTGTTACAGCAGCTTTAGTGAAAGATGATGGTGTTTTAGAGGTGAGTGGGATGGTCTGGGACTGATGCAGGGTGAAGTGGACAGAGAAGTAGCAGGACTTGCTCATAGATAGATGTAGGTGGTAACGAAAAGAGAAGAATTGATAGGATTCAGGTTTTAGGATGAGCCATTCAGTGGGACAATCTTGTCTGGAGACAAATTTCTGTGAGCCATGGGCATAGATAGCTTGCAGAGCCCTAGGATAGAATGAGATGAGATAGGAAGAGATAATAAAAAGAAAAGAACCTAGGACAATGCCTACAGGCTCTACAATGTTAAGTGTTCTAGTTGACAAAAAGAAGCTGGCAAAAAGGCTAAGAAAAAAAGTACAAGTGAGATAGGAGAAAATATGGAAGTGTTGTCACAAAAGTCAAGAGAAAAAAAACACCACCCCAAGAATGGAATGGGAAGTTAAGAAATGGTCCAGTGTCCACTAGATCTGACAAAGTAGTAAGTTATTACTTCAGTTAATAATTTAATTATACTCTAACATCACATAAATACTAGCACTAGACCCAGAATTTCCATATTTCCATATCTCTCTGTGTGTGTATGTGTGTGTGTCAGTCAGAATCTAAGTCTTCAGAGCCAGAGCACTGGCAATGTAAATGTACTCAATGCCAATTTCTATGTGAACAGGAGGAAAAAGGACATCTGACCCAATTTACCAGCCAACATCACACATCCTTACTAGGGAAAGACACAGTGACTCAACCAGGCTCTGACCTAGGACTTAAAGCAGATCAAGGTTGGAATCTACAGAATGGAAAGCAAGAGAAGGAAACCTTCAGACTATAGAGACAAACCAAGCATGAAACAAGCCACGCATGACAACTGGCTGGGAGAAGAGAAAGAAAGGGGCACCAAATCAGGACAAGAGAAGGCAGTGATCAAGTCAAATAGCTGAACCAGAAAGACTGGATGGAGTGAAGACATAAGAAATGTCTTAGGTTCAGATCAGTCACCTTTTAAAACAGCAAAATCTTTGCCTACCCTCAGGGTTGAGTGTATGTCCATAGAAACACCACTGCTAAGGTGCTGCCATTCTGATGTCCCCTATCCCCTTGCTGGGTCCAAACTCACCAAAACTCTAGCCTTTCCTCCTTTTTCTCCTTCCCTGGTGCTCAATTCAAGGAAGTTGAAAAGCCTAGGCGAGACAGCTGGACATTTGTCCACCAAGGTGCTCCCTGCATGTACAGTGCCTGGTGCTGTCCTCAGATCACTCTCTAGGTGGAAGCATTTTCAGCATGAAAACCTTAACCAAAATCATGGCCTGAGACAGCCAACCATACTTCTATCAGAAAATGATGGAAAGCCACTCAGTAGATTTTTCTTTTTTTTTTTTTTGGTCTAAACCAACTCTGGGACTGACAGAAAAGTTTGACATTATAAATACAACTTAATCAAAAAGATTATTTCAAGTTCCCAAGTTTTCACATACACAAATCATATATTGGTTCCTCTAGGAGAATTTATTGCCCTAGACTAGAAGAAATTTCAATACAGCAGAACCCAGCTCTTCAGCATAATTTGGTATTATCTACGCATCAGCCCACTCACAGGCAGTCTCACCTTGGGTCTCCAGAGCACACAGCCAGCATAAGGTGGTGCCAATAAGTTAGAACCTTGTTTATACTCAGCAAATATAAGTTTTCAAAGATGTGTAGTTGATTATGTAAGTTCTGTAGTATAGTAGTCTGCCCTTATCTGCTGGGGGTATGTCTCAGTACCCTTAGTGGATGCCTGAAACCATGGACATTACCAAACCCTATATATACTATGGTTTTTTTTAACCTGTACATACATGCTTATAATAAAGAACTTATAAATTAGGCACAGTAAGAGATTATCAATAACTAATAATAAAATGGAACAATTATAACTATATACTATTCATACATAGATTTATTTTTACCAAAGATCTTAGCAACCTCAGCAATTGATTTCTTTTTCTTTCCTTATTAAGTTGAGAACATTCATCTTTTCATTTAAAGGAAGCACTTCACAGCTTTTCACTAGCAGCTGTGAATTACCAGCATCACTCTCTGGGCTTTGAGGCCATTATTAAGTAAAATCAGGGTAACTTAAACACAAGCACTGTGATATTGTGACAGCTAATATGATCGATCACCTAGAAGGCTACTAAGTGACTATTGGCTGGAAGCATAGACAGCATTGATCTGCTAGACAAAGCTAATTCACGTCCCAGGCAGGACAGAGCAGGGTGGCACATGATTTCATCATGCTCCTCAGAATGGCATATAATTCCATTCACAATACAGTTACATATTCTGAATTTCTGGTATTCTTCATTTGATATTTTTGACTATAGTTGACCATGGGTAATTGAAACCACAGATAAGGTTTAGTTCAGATACATGCAAATCATAGTGAAACAAATGTTTAATAGAAAATTTATTGGGATAGAGAGTTGTTTGTATATTAACATCCTGCTGTGGTCACACACATGTTTCACATATACAAGTATATTTCTTTCCAAAATGTTTTTTTTTCTGTCTTTTCTTTTACATTATGTGCATAGAGTCCTGGTTTCCCCAAAAGACAATCAAGACAAAAAGAAAAGAAAGACCAAGCAAATTAAATGACATTTCTTCTCAGAACCTCCTTCTTTCTGCTTGTCAGTATCTCCTGATTTCCAGGTGGACTCTCTCATGCTCATTTCCCATGAGCACCTAAGTCTCTGAAGATTAGTTTTTATCCCAGATCACCTCATGGGGGAAGAAGAAAAAAAAAAAACAGAGGATGATTCTGGAAAGTTTTATAAGCTGTGTAACTGGCTCAATTTAAATAAAATGTGTATACATATTCCCATTCAAGTTTTCTTGGTGAACGCTCTGTTACATTAGGAGTTATTAAAACTTCCATGGCTTCAAAGCTGATTTTGCTCTAAGGTGCAGTAACCCTGTTCAAAGTGAGGACAAAACCATTAAGAACAGGCAACCCAGGATGGGCTTCAGAAAGCTTATTTCAATTCGGCTGAACACTGCAAGGACTCTGTGCAGTATGAGAAGATAATTTATGATAAAATGTAGACTAAAAGGCATGCTGTTATGAGGTACCAGATGGACTCTGTGTTAACTCTTCAGAGAGCAGTACACACAGCTTGGCAAAGTGAAAATGCTACAGAAGAAGTAAAAGAGCTACAGAAAATTGTAAGTGCTGTGTTCCTGGAAGACAGAGACAAAGTGAATCTGGACGTCTTAGTAAGAAAGAGAGAGATGAATAAGGAGAGTCAAGAGAGCTGACCTTTTTGGGGCAGTCTGTCAGGAAAGTAAAAAGGCCATCATGAGAAGTGAAGTTACAGAATAAAACTAGACACCATGTTTGGGAAAATAAGCCCCAAACAACCTACATTTTTTTCTCTAGAAAGGCTTTTGAAAAAATTACATGTCATGACTTGAAAGAGAATCAGCTGTATTTTTAGGAACCTACAATGTGAATCTTTAAAATTTGTAAGTATCTGCTATAAACAAAAGCCATAAAGGACACTCACAAATGTCTGCAGCATAGAAGAGCCAACAGATAGTGTCAAATTTTAACATTTGGCTTATATTTTATGTGTTAATTGGATATAGTATTTGTACATACTCAAAAGGATGCATAAATAATATATTTAATAGAGAAGTAATACTTTTAATTATAATTCAGAATTAAATTATGTTAAAGCAGTAGAAACAATAACATTAGCTACCATTTACCAAGTGCCTTTTTCAGATATAGCCCTGTATCAGGCATTATGCCAAATGATTTCTACATTATATCATTTCACCTTAAAACTTCCCTGAGAAATGGATATTGTTAGTCCTATTTTAAGTATTAGGGAAATCAGACACAGAAATTTAAAGAACTTTCTCAAACTCACACAGCTGTCTAAATCTAAAGACTACATTTAACCATTACTTTATACTACTTCCCAACTGTCAAATATTTTAGGCACAATCAAGTTGCTTAAAATGTCAAATTGACGTATTCTTTTAATGCAGGATTTTCTATTATATGGGGCTAGTGTGATATTCTAACATAAAGATATATACTCATGCATGCACTGTATTCTTTCACATTTAGTTCAACTGACTTAGTTTATTGGACACATACCATTTTGAAGGAACTGTGCTGGCATCTGCAGTGTATATAATGAAAATTAGCAAAAAGCCTCAGTTCTAAAAGAAGAAGAAGAAGAACAATAGTATCAGGATGCTGTGTTGGAATTCTATCTCCATTAACTTAGGATAAGACACCAAAGATTAAGAATGAGAAATAGGTGCCAAAGTGCCCACAGCTCAAATGCTAGGTTACTGATGACAGTAATGGACTGTCCATTCTCAGTAAAGAGAATGGAGCCCTGTTTGTAGCCATCACTTAATAACTGACTCAGGCAAGCAGTTGATGCTAAGACAGTTAGATGAATGGTGGTTGGGAAACAGGATTTTCACACCATCTAAAGTATAACCACCAGATTGCCTATTAATTACAAAAGGAACGATAACTACACTGTAGAGAGGTCTAGTAGATGCCACCTTACCAAGTGATGTTGTAGAGCTTCCCCAATATTGAAGAAAATTGACATTATATACCCTCTAGTGTGATGCCACAGAAGGGAAACACAGTTATCTATGTAGGACTCTTGACAAAAAAGTTTACTTGGAACTTAACATAAGAAAATAATAAGTCAGATCCAGATAATTGGACTTCAAAACTATTAATGTCTTAGAGGAAAAAAGAAGAGCAGGAAGCGGGCAAGAAGGGAAACTGTCCTAGAAAGAGAGTAAAGAAGAACAAAGTGATCAGACAACTAAATCTGATGAGTGATTATTTTTATTACTTTCTGAATTTTATTTTAAAAGTATAGCAATGAAGAATATTATCGAATGTTTAGAAATATAAATGTAGGCTGTGTATTATGTAATTGTATTATATCCCTGTTAAATTTCTTGAGTGAAAACAATCAAGGGCATCCTATGAGAAGAGCATCCTCATAGATAGAAGATATATGTGAGGTATTTAGGACAAAGTGTCATGATGCCTGCAGACTATTCTCAAGCAGTGCAACAAGATAAAAATGGAGATAGATGATGTATTATGTAATAAAGATTATATAATATATAGCAATAGATATTTATATGTATAATATGTCACAAATTATTAATGATACTTTGTATATATAAGTGAATAACTATTGAAAATATATTAGTATACATGTAAATTGTATAATATATACTACATAATATATACAAAATAGTTCACTAAAACTATAGAGTATATAGTATATACTATATAGTATACTACACAGAGTAAGATTATCAATTATACAAATTAACCTATAACTAATAT
This sequence comes from Mandrillus leucophaeus, assembly GCF_000951045.1. NCBI lineage: Eukaryota > Metazoa > Chordata > Mammalia > Primates > Cercopithecidae > Mandrillus > Mandrillus leucophaeus. Next base: position 290,618 of record NW_012106341.1, read on the forward strand.
AATAGAGCTTATATGTAAGTTAAATATATCATATCTAATTATATATAGCTTAACAGAATATATAGTTAAATATATTCTATATTATATACAATATGAGATTTTGAGATATTTTTATATAGATTATATAAAGACTCCATAGAGATATTATATTAAGATACATATTAAAAGATTTCTACAAGTAGAAATATATAGAGTTTTTAAGTATATATAAGGGTGTGTGTGTGTGTGTGTGTGTGTGTGTGTGTGTATTTTAAAGAAATACAGTGATATACCATTGGGCTGTTCTTTCTACTTCAAAAGGAGATTCTCTCCTACTCACCTTCATCCAAATGAAGGAGTTTAAAGAGTTCCACTGAGATAGGTTGACACATGTTCCTAGGTGTGTAATTCTCCTCTGGGAGACTTTAAAGGGGGTTGTAGATGGAGCAGCATTGAGAACGTACTGACCTAACCACCAATGGCGCAAACATTCGTAGTTCTCTTGGAACAAATTTAGACCTCATGAAGGACCTTAAAGAGGATCAAAAAAGCCCTAACAGAGAGGGTGGACCTACCAGGATCTCAAAATCTCAGATGGATGATTGTTCTAATGTGGGACTAGAGAAGACATTGCTTGAATCAAAATAAACATACAATGTCTCTGTCCTCATAAGGCTTACAGTCTAGATGGGGAGATGGGCGTTGCCGTGTTCGTTTTCTGCTACTTTAACAGAATACTATAAATTGGGACATTTATAAAGAAATGTGAAAGAAGTTTATAAAGAAGCTTCTTTATAAATTGTAAATGAAATAAACTATAAATAAAATGTCATTTATAAAGAAAAAACCTTTACTTGGCTTATAGTTTTGGAGGTCGAGAAGCCCAAAAAGTAGCACTGGTGTCTGGTAAGGATCATTTCATGGCAGAAGGTAGAAGTGGGCACACAAGACAGAGAGGCACCAGAGACTGAACTCACTTTTTAACAATCCACTCTCATGATAACTATTCCACACGTGAGGTAACATTAATCCATTCTTGAAGGCCCCACCCTCATGATTCAATCATCTCTTATTAGGCCCCACCTCCCAACACTGGTGCATTGGGGATTAAATTTCAACTAATGAACTTTGGAGGGGACACATTTAAAAGGGTATGTTAATTACCAACCTATACCTTTTATAAGCTCAAAAGCATGTACCAGTCTTGGAAGATATATAGAGTGGTCTTCTGGAAGTGGGATGTTCTTGTAGAGACCAGGTTTGATGTTACTGAAGAGCAAAGGATGATAAACTGAAAAAAAATAACACATTGAAATAACATTTTATTCCTGCAACCCTGACTTCTGATGAAAACAGGATGGTAAGTAGCGTAAACAAGGGATAGAAAGCAGGTTCTAAGCGGCCAGCAAATGCAACTTAGATACCCTTTAATCTACAAGGCTCTGCTGTGACCCACAATTGGAAATTAAACTGGTCTTTGATTATTGTGTTAACATATTGTTTCAGAGAGTAATTGAAGCTTTAGACTTAGTAATTTCTGGTGCAATGATTCCAGATCTGATAAATATATACTATATGGCATGTCAAAGAGAAATAGTACCAGGCAGAGTTAAAACAGGCAAGGAAAATTGTATTCAAGATTATTACAATAGGGGAGAGAGATTGAACTCAACTCCACGGAAATAGGAAAGAGAAGTTTTAAGCTATACGGTGAGTTCGTGGAAAAGCACTGAAGGATGTTAAAGGCAGGGTGACTCAGCATGATTAGGTCATCTGTGTTTGTCTGTTGGAGCTCCTTGAATTTAGTCTCCTACCTTCCCACAGAGACTGAGAAATGGGAACATCATCTTTCCTGATGGTCACATTTCAAAGGAATGGGTCCCAGGTTCATGAGAAAGACGTTCCTGGGTTGTAGAAGATTTACATCTCAAATTGGGCAGGGACAAATTTTACAACAGCAGATTTTTTAAAGTAAACACTGTAAGGAAAGAGAGGCCAGAGACCTAGAGTCAGAAAGAAACCTGTGTAAAGTTCAGTGAAGGTGAGGGGAATGGTGAGGCTGTCTTGGTCACTCATGTGGTGCAGAAGCTCACTGGTGATGGCTGTAGAAGACTCCTGAACAAGTCTGTCCCTGAAGAGTTTGAAAAGCAAATTTAAGAAAAAAATGGTTTTTTCAGATTTATTTCTCCAGGCACATTCATGACATGGCTAGTAGCCAGGGACTAAAAGCCCCCATTCAGCACTTCCACTGACTGAGGCAAAGCTTTTAAACTCTCACTTGGCTCAGTTAAAATGGAGATTGAGCACTGTTGGTTCATACTTTACAAAAAATGTCATCAAGATTAATAGGTAATATTTATAAAACCTTCCCAGATATTTTTGATGTGGAAGAAATAGCATTTAAGAACAAATATGTTTCCTATAAATTCCAGATGAAAATATTATCAGCATGCTTGCAAAGAGTCAAAGTAAATTAAATCTGAATTAAAAAAAGAACCTCAACTAGTATTTTATGAAGACAATATTTGTACAAGAGCTTCATTATATAGAATTTCTTTGTGGTTGTAAATGAAGGATTGTCATAAGCTAAGTAGTGTATAAATAACAACAGAAGAGCAGCATTGAATCTAGAGTATTCACATCAGTTCTGTGAAATGGAATTGGCTTTATTTCTGAGGTCTGGTTACAAATTTCCTATAATTTTAATTTTAATGAAGTATACTAGGTTATTTTTCTGGTTTTAAAAAATAATATGTGGTGAATTATAGACAATTTAAAGTTACAGAAATATAGGAGAAAATAAAATATCCAATTGTCTTGCCACCCTGGAAAATAACCACCCATGGAAGTATTTACTTATAAGCTTTTTGTTCTGAAAATATTTCTCCCAGAGTTCTAATCACATGGCATGATTTTATACTGGTATACTATAAAATGGTATACATTCACTTTTATATAAAATTTGAAAATAGGAATTTTCAGGGACCTCACTTGACAAATAAGGACTGGTTATATTTTTATTAGTTCCATGTAGCTGTTTTTCTCTGGGTGAGCATTCCATTTTTGCTACCATGTATAATATTCCTTCCCATCCCTACCTTCCATCTACCTCCTCTACCTTTCTCATCCTTCATCTTTCATTTCTTTAAATTTCCCTTCTTTCTGTCACTTGTGTCAAGTGAGACTAGAGGGTTTAAATTTAATAAAGTCCCTTTGTTAAGGGACAGCCTATTTTTAGTCCATGTGCTACTGCATGTAGCACATTTTACTGACTCTTTTAAAGTATTGTTATCTCAAGGACACTTACTGGGCTTAGATGAACTGTGATATGATGAGGAGTTTGGTCATAAGATAAAAATCTGTCACAGGCTTATTTACCACTTTTTACTAATTAAATAGCACGACCCAGGTCATTCAGTCTGTATTTGAAGATGGAGAAAGTCATTATTCAAGGTCTTTGACAATCAAAATGGCCTTTCTGTTGTTCTGAACAACTTTTGTGGGAAGAAGAAACACAGTAGTTTGTTTAGTAATTCTGTCTACACTGTATCATACTGATAGCCCTTATGGTGCCTCCAGGAGAGCTAGCAAACCGCATCTTTCCTAGGTAAATGAATTACAATGAGACACAGCCTTGGGGCCACAAGGCATGGAATTCTGATGAAGAAAAGTCACCTCTTTGTCTTTCTCCAGGCAGAAACAGCTCTCTGCTAGGGTGTGCCTTGTGAGAGAACCAAGGACCAAATTTCAGTCCCCTCTTAATATTTTAGTCACATTTGTGGTGGCATAACCACTCAACTCTAGACAGCAACCCTAGTGTTCATGATGCCTATAAAAATATGCAGACACTTCTTTATATATTTGTATTTATATAAACTTATCTATGCATATATTTATGTATATATACTGCTGATAGTTACAACCAAATTATTTTAGGTGATCTTCAAAGAAAGCAAGAGATTACACCTTAACTGTGAAATCAGTCACATGATTTAACACTTAAAGTGTAAAAACATGTTCAGAATCCAAAGAGGAATGACTTAGTAAAATTATAGGCCTCAGATTTGAATCCAGATTACAGGGTGATCTGATAACTCCTAATCTGATCATATATCTTAATTTTGTATCAAATAAGTAAGAACTCAAGTGAGCTTGATATTCTTATATTTAAGTTATTTAATTTTTGAGTAAGCATTATGTTCAGTGGTCTTTAAGAAGATTATGTGGATAACATATCTTCCCTCCTCTATCTTTGCATACCTATTGACACTTCCTTTTGCCTTTACATATAAAAGACAATCACTATAAGTTAAATCATCCCCTTCTCTCCCCCAAATTTAACTTTTTTCCAAATATTCCATTTTATTCGTTATTATGCATGTCACATTGCAGAAGAGCAGTCTAAGGTCCACCAGATTTTTTGTTACTTTGTAGAAAATAATAATCTAACTCAATAAAAGTTTAATTTTTTTCTTAATCTTTCCTAAAAACTTTTAGTAGTATAGGTTTAGAGATGTATCTCTTTCCTTAGATTTTTTATATCAATTATGGGAAGTCTTTTAAGTTTGCATCCTCAGATATTTTATTTGGTTCAGTAAAGTTTTTTTATTATGTTCTTAAATATTGCTTTATTCTAATTCAGAAACACGTTTACTTTTTAGAATACATCTTTGTGCTCTGTTATTCTGCTATCATGATCTCTATCATCATTATCTCTTTATACTTTTCCTTTATGTGCTCGGATAACTTCACTTTTGTTTCATACTGATTGTATTTCCGACAATGCCATTCTACTATGCGTAGGTTTTAATTCTGCTGTTGCATTATTTCTTTGTAACACTTCTTCCTTTGCTAACCATCTCATTTTTTACCTCACTTTGTTCCATTTTTACAAACATTTCTCCTTTCCTTCAAATATACTATTGAAGCAGAACATTTTTATTGTTGTTTTTCTAGTTCCATTGTGAATTCTGAAAATCAGTCCTTTTTGGTGGCATGTTACTCTTTGAAATAATTAAAATGATATTCCCATTCTCTTATTCTGCAGATCTGTTGTTGTGGTTGCTGTCACTTGTTGTTGCTCTTTTCATAGACTCAAGTTGTTTATTTGTTTGGAATTTTATCACTATGTAATTACCTGTATACTTTTTAAAAACTCTACACAAACTTCACATTTGCCAGCAGACAGGATAGACAATGCCTGTGCTCAATATCCATTTAGGTGCTTGTGGAACATCCTTTCTCTGATTTAAAGTCAGAAGACAAATTTATAAGCCCAGGCTGTTTTCGATTTTCTGTGTTTAGCACGCATTCATCTATATATTCTAACATGCTAAGTATAATTTTCTCCATGCCAATTTTTTCGATCTCTAAAACCTTGAAATTATGAAGTATATGAAAACTCAAATCCTCAGCGTACAGTGTTACCAAGATTTTTATTATTTCAGCCCCTACCTACAGCACCACATCTGAGGTGGTTACAGCTGCCATGATGCTTAAGGAGTTACCAGTCTCCCCTACTTCCCACCCTGTTTATTTGCTGAAATTAATTTCCAAATGGATGTCAGAAGTTTGGAGTCATGGAACGGAGAAGAATGCCCTGGCTGCCTTAAAAAGCAGCATCTCCTCCATTGCCAGCCATTTGCTCACCTTTTTGCTTGATCCGAGCCTGGTCTAAGGATCTAGAAACTAATATTGAGAAAGAGAAAGGACATTTCTGGCTTCAATTAGGTAAGTGGGTTGTTCGCTTTATTAGGCAAAGCCCAGGCATCCATCAGTTGTTTTTCTCTATCCAGTTTTATTGCCCTTATAGTTAGTGGAAATGGAGTGAAGCAATCAATTGCCTGTCAGCTTTCATTTTTTGGATGGTTGTGAGTGTTGATCTTTTCTAAAAATTGGCATTTTATTCCTCTGCTTGTTCGTAATCACCAGTCTTATCATTGCTATAGCTAAGCCTGCATCAAAAGCCTCAGTTAAGTGTCCTTGCTGTTTCCAAGCCTTGCTGATGTTGTCTGAGATTTTTCTAAGGTCAAATGATAATCTACTAACCAGAATCTCCCACAACAGAAAGCTAGGATTGTCAGCAGTTTCATAAATAAATGAATCACCAGAGCTTATTTCTAACCCTTTTTAAACCTGGATTTCACTTAAATATTACCATACAAAGCTACAAGAAATGTAGACAATTAGTGTGGAAGGATACTGTGTACAGGCATATGGCCTCATGAACACACATACACACTCTCATGCATGAACGCGCACATCTTGTCATGTATGAACACAAGCCAGTCCTTACACATGAGTTTGTGCGTGGTCTCACAAATGAGCAGATCGATAGCCTCATGCACAAACACACAGGAATAAAAATGGCTCAGTACAATTCTACCACAACTGAGAAAACAACATAAATCACATCAAAGGTAAGTACAAGGTCTAAAATATAACTGAGGAAAAACAAAGAAATGACAAGAAATGGATATGTGTGGTGCGGAAAGTGATGAACCCATCACTTTTACACATATTGCTTGTTACCCTCATAATAATCTGACAAGGAAGGTACCAGGAATCAAATGAATTCAATTATCTATTCATGAAATGTATCAGTAACCTACTATGTGCTAGGCACTGACACTGAGGCTCAGAAACGCAATTACTAGTAAACTATTTGGTGATCTTGGTGAGTGCCAAATTCAAGTCTAACAACACTGCCCGTGTGTTCTCCACTACCCCCACACTAAAGTGCAGGATAGATTTATTGTTATTTTTTCCTAGAACACTATCTTTGCAGAAACTTTTGTATAGCTAATTCAAATAGAAATATAATATTACTTTATATAGTAAAACTCTGAGTTAGTTCATGAAGCAAATTTTCCATATAGTTTTTCTATGTCAGAAATTTTGAGTAAAATGTATGTTTAAAACACTAGCTTGATAAAATGGTAATAGTGGCAAAGTTTCTGAATGTATCTGAATCCCACCACTAGGCATAATAACGGACAGAACAGCTAGAATAATAAGACCAAAAGCCCAAAAACTACTTCCAGATAAAATGTAACTGCAAGGCATCCTCCAAACCTAAAAACACAAACTGGGAGCTACAAGCTACCAAAACAACAAAGTCCATGTGGCCTCAGCAACTGTAAAAGAAGAAACAGAGAAAAACAAGAGGATTTCAGATGGCCATGAGGCCCAGAAAACCAACAGTGCTAACCAGAATGCTCAAGAGGCCATGCTGAGTACAGCAGCCAAAAATGGGTGGGAAGTTTATGGGCTCCAATTTGCAGGGTAATGAAATAGAACCACAATAAGGTCAAATTGTGGTGGAGCAGTGTGGGCCTTTCAGACTCTGGAAACTAATCAACTAAAACTTCCTTTCGGGGCAAAGGTTCGCACTGAGGAGAAACTGCTGGAAGTGGAATCCAAGTTAAGTAAGAGAGGGAAACAGAGACCAGATCCAGGTGAAAGTGGGCCTCCACATTTTGGAAAGTACAGGGGATATATGTATTTATTTTATTTATTTATTTTTTTTTAAGTCTCACTCTGTCACCCAGGCTGGAGTGCAGTGGCATGATCTCTGCTCACTGCAACCTCTGCCTCCCAGGTTCAAGTGATTCTCCCACCTCAGCCTCCTGAGTAGCTGGGATTACAGGTGCATGCAACCACACTCAGCTAATTTTCGTATTTTTAGTAGAGACACGGTTTCACCATGTTGGTCAGGCTGATCTCGATCTCCTGACCTTGTTATCTGCCCACCTCGGCCTCCCAAAGTGCTGGGATTATAGGCATGAGCCACTGCACCCAGCCCAGGGCCATATTTTTAACACTGAAAATAACAGAAGAAGGAATCCCAAAGCTGTCAGGTGAGGAAAGTGATTCTGACCCATCTCTCCTTATAAGAATAGAGAAAAAATAATCATGCTGAAACATGGATAACAGAAAAGGATTATAATAAAACAGTATTCAAAATCTATGTTTCAGAAAAATAGAATAAGATACACAAAAAGATCCTATAAACAAATAAATAAACCTCAGAAAATTTGACTGAAAATATGAAAATTATAATCTAATACTTAAAAATAAACTATAATAAATTAGGAAAACAATGAAATAATGACACAAATATGATGCAGAAAAACTTAGAATTTATGTTATTAGAGAAAAGAAAGACTTGAAAAGATAGCTGGGAAAATGCAGAAAAGATACAGAAATAAAGGGAAAATATTTCCAGATATAAAGAATGAACTAGAAGAAACACAAGAATGAACTTGAGATTTCATTTTATATATATGAAGGAAAACAGCAAAATGCAGTAAACAAATACTAAAAATTTTAATTCTACAAACTTGGAAGTAAACAAAAACCTAACTTGAACAAAAATTATTGCTTGAAACTGCAACCAGAACAAACAACACAGAGACATGTAATATGAAACTTAAAGAAAAATAAAACAAAATACACTGGGCAGCCAGGCAAAAAGACCTAGTCACTAATAAGGGCGACAGCTATTTTTTCCCAGCAACATTTCATGATGGAAGACAATATAGCAAAGTATTTGAGAAACATCAGGAAGAAAATGAGAGCTAATGATTTTATATGTAGCACAAATGACATCAAGTATAAAAGCCATAATAAAACATTACGAAAATTTCAGAATTCAGAGAATATTGTGCCTGTAAACCCTTCTTCAGGCATTTAACAAGAATGGAATTCTGACAACCAAAATGACTAGAATGACAATGATGTTAGGACCAGTGGTGAACATTGGATAAATATTTACCTGAAAAACTAAAGCAAAATGGCAATTATAACAGAGAAATTATAATATGTCATGGCTATATGTTCTTACAGTTATCATCAAAGGTGGGCCAGGCACATTGGCTTAAGCCTGTAATCCCAACATTTTGGAAGGCCAAGGTGGGAGGACTGCATGAGGCCAGGAGTTTGAAACCAGGGCAACATAAGCAAAACCCTGTCTCTTCTAAAAATAAAAATAGGGCCTGGCGCAGTGGCTCACGCCTATAATCCCAGAACTTTGGGAGGCCGAGGTGGGCAGATCACAAGGTCAGAAAATCAAGACCATCCTGGCTAACATGGTGAAACCCCTTCTCTACTAAAAATCAAAAAATTAGCCAGGCGTGGTGGTGGGCACCTGTAGTCCCAGCTACTCAGGAGGCTGAAGCAGGAGAATGGCGTGAACCCGGGAGGCAGAGCTTGCAGTGAGCCAAGATCGCGCCACTGCACTCCAACCTGGGCGACAGAGCGAGACTCCATCTCAAAAAGAAAATAAATAAAATAAAAATAAAAATAATTTACCTGGGCATGGTGGCACACACTTGTGGTCCCAGCTACCTGGGATGCCAAGGTGAGAGAATTACTTGAGCCCAGGAGTTTGAGTTTACAGTGAGCTATGATCACGCCACTGAACTCCAGTCTGGATGATAGACAGAGGCCCTGTCTCTAAAAAAATAATCAAAGTGAAGAATGAAGTATATGAAATTAATGATTAATCAAAATTAATTATCAAAATTAATGATTGTCTTATGTTTATTAACCAAAAAATTAATGCTTTACATTAAATGTTAGGAAAGAACGGGGAAGGAGGAAATAAGCTATTTGCTACTTTTAATGTTGCTTGCGATAGGACACTAAAAGACAACGTTCAGAAAGAAAGGGATTACGGTTATTGTATAAGAATATTAGTATAAAGTAAAAATTAGAACTTTCCTAAATACCAAATAAAATACTTATGGAGAGATCAATTAAAAACTTTTTAAAGTGGTTATCTGTATAGTAGATAAGGCATGGGGCCAAGAGGACAAGACTTTTCTGAATATACCTTGTTTATTATATTTGACATTGGAACAATTAAAATATTGTAAATAACTTTAATATTTTTAAAAGTTATAAAAGGTTAAAGCAACACAAAACAAATGAATCCTATGTATTGAGTTTGTAGCATAACTTACCCTATGTATTGAGTTTGTAGCATAACTTACCCTATGTATTATTTGTTTTCATATTGCTATGAAGAAATATCTGAGAATGGGTAATTTATAAAGGAAAAGTTTTAATTGACTCACAGTTCTGCATGGCTGATGAAGCTACAAGAAACTTACAATCATGGTGGAAGAGGAAGCAAACACCTCCTTCTTCAAATGGCAGCAGGAGAGAGACGTGCAGAGCGAAGGGGGCAAAAACCCTTTATAAAACCATGAGATCTCATGAGAACTCACTAGCACAACAACAGCATGGGGGAACTGCCCCCATAAATCGAATCATCTCCCACGAGGTCCCTCCCCCAACACTTTGGGATTACAATTCAGATTAAACTTCAAGATGAGATTTGGGTGGGGACACAGAGCCGGATCATATCACCCTGTGAAAACTATTTTAATTGACTTTGAAACACCACAGCTCTACTATATATGCTAGGTGAGATGTAAACTAAGTACACACATAACTGCAAATTTTTTTAAACTTTAGTCATCATATTTTTGATGGCAGTGTTTATGTTTTATTCTGTGTCCATTGTGTGTATATCATGAAACAAAGCAAATGAATCATTATACTGGTTTCCTTGTGAACTGAGATTTTCAGCATAAGACAAAGGAAACACATGTCAGATCAATGGAGTTAAGTAAAAAAATCTTATAGTATTAAAAGTGAGTAGAATATGTCAATATGAACTTATGATATAATTTACTAACCAATAAAAGCTCGGTTCACTGAAAAACCCTGATACAATGACCAACCTAATAGCAATAAGTGGCCTTTCACAATAAGCAAATAACTCCTACCACCTAGATTGTTACTTTTAATACTATTTCCAAGAATTCTAGAGCAATGACTGATTCCAGATCTTTGACATAAAATGAGCCTGGCACTTCTTGCCGTATAGAAAATTAGAAAGCTACTGAATAATATTTCGGATGGGTTAAAGGGTCATAAAAGCCAACTTAAAGAGGCTCCCGCTGGCCAAAGATGGGACTCTTGAATATCAATAAGTTTAATTGTATCTATGGATGAACACATTAAATATATTTAAAATGTGATAGATAACAACTAAAAAATTCACTTATCATATTTAAAGTATACTGGGAACCTGTTATTTTGAAAATTGCAAATAAAGAGAAAAATAAGGCAAACTGTATCTGTATACAAACTGTATATACCTCAGGATATCTAAATAGTTGATGAAGAGAGGTATTTCTTTATAGAAGTATCTCAGCTAATAAATTAAGTAGGAGTGATAGAATTTTAATGTTTCAACATCATAATTATGTAATATAGTCAATAATAAAAAAAAAGTCATCCAGGTATTTCACATTTCTTGACAGATAAACAACATATTACTTGAAATATTCTTGTCAAAAAATTAAATCTGATCAATTCTCTAGATCTTACTGTCAATTTATAGGCAATAGGACAATGGAACGTGTTAACTGATATAAGATGCTATTAGCAAAATCCAGACTATGGAAAACTGTGCAAGATAAATGAGCCAATTGGTTCAGCAAAGAGACTATTAAAAAAAAATTAAAGATGGAGAGGATACCTATATGGCAAAAGAGACATCAAAGTTTTATCAACCAACTATAATGTATAAGCCTTATATGAATACTGATTTAAACTAATAATCTTTTTTAAAATACTGACATAGAGAGTTTGAACACTTATTGGGTATCCAATGCTCTTGGAAAATTATTGTTAACTTTTAGGTATAATAAGAAGCCTCTGGTACTATGTCTTAAATAATCCTTATAAAGGTACCTATTAAAGTATATATAGATAAAATCATAAAATATTAAAAAAATCTAAGTAGGGACAAAGGAGAGTGAGTAGGGTAGACATAAAACAAACAGGATTCAGCATGACTTGATAAATGATGAAATTGAGTGATGGATACATAGAGATTTATCATCTTATCCTTTATAGTTTTTACATACATATATATATACACACACACACACACATCTCTCTCTCTGAGATTTTGCATAAGTTTTTTTCAGTTAGAAAAGAAAATAATCAAAAATACCTAGTTTTGGAGGGGAGTATGAATCTCCATACTAAACTAAAATGAATGTTTTTTCAAGTGGTATTTCAGTATTTGAGTAAAAATATTATGAAGCTTTAAAATGTTTGAAAAGAACAGCCTTAGGTTTAATTATAGAAAATTTAAAATGGAAATTCTTAGATCTGTCACTGGTCATTAACCTATTTTGTTTTGTTTGGGGATTTTTTTTCTGGTCATTTAAAATGAAACACTTTCTTTAAAACATGCATAGAAAAATATAGCTAAATAGAAAGCTCATGGCTTATAATGTTAACAAACATCTTTTATCTAGAGAAGCAAATTTCTTAAGTATTACATATTTTCTCTTCAAAAGCATGAACAGCCTCAAATAAGACACATCATTGGGATGAAAATTGATTTTTTTACATATAATTTGCTTTTGCCCCCACCCCCATGTTACATTATAGGGTTTCTTTTTTTATTTCAAAAAATAAACATAAAACCATTAAAGAATGAATTTTTAAACAAGACACGATATCAACATCTCTGAATTGGAATTGAAATACATCAGATATATGGTAACAAATTAAATTAATTTAAAAGCAAGAAAAATAATCATAAACTCAGAAGGCTCTGTATTTTATACATTCCTGGAAGACTTAACCCACAATTACTAAAAATTGAATAAATGCTCATTTATGAGCTTATTACACTGTCTTGAGGAGTCATTAACTTAGCTCGGTACAGCAATGTGTTATGATATGACTGAAGCTGTGATCACAGTGCTTGATGGAAATAAAAGTATCATTATGCTCTCCAGGAGTTATTTATTGCTAATGTAAACAAGATTAAGAATACACACGCAATAGAGAAGACAGTAAATGATAAGCAACTATCTAATTTAACTATAACATTTTCCTGAGAGAATGCTGACTCAGAATTCAAGAAACAGCTCATTAAAAAAAAGCAAAAGTTTTCAGCCATTTCACATATAACCAAATATGAGGGGGAAAGATTAGTCGTAAATATGGACTGATTATATGGATACTCTCCAGTCTCCTCTCTAACCCAGTGACTACATAGCTCAGAGAATCCAAGTCATACTGTCTTGTCAAGTTTCTCTTGTGACGGAAGCTTTTAGAAGACCTAAAATTGTTGAATGTTGATTCTATAATCATTTAATACAGCATGGGTGCTCCCTTGGTAGAATATAAAAACTAGAAACATATCACTTTAGACCCAATCTCAAATTTACCTTTTAGGGAAGACTGTCTGTGTAGTAGGTATTGTGACGTGCCACCCAGATCCCACTTCAGGAATAGGGTCTTGTTCTCTCAGCTTCTGTGATTGCTCCTTTGACAGCCAGCTCTCTTAGGGAGTTGCCTTGGCTGGAGACAGCCACCTCACCCGAGCCCATGCCCAATTCCTGGGACAGACCTCATCCAATGATTGATCAACATGGAGACATAACAGCCTGGGGCTACATTGCCCTAACTCAGGACAACTCTGAAAGACCCATCCCACTTCAGACCTCCCTTTGGGCTGGCTGAGACCTCCGATGAGGCCTCATGATAGCCCAACTTCTCCCTCTGACCAATCTTGCTTTCTTTCCATCCCTCCCCATATCAAATATGGCCCCAAGAGAATTTCCTAATAAACTTCCTGTACCCCAATCTCTGAATCACAGTCTGCTTCTCAGGAATCTGTGATGGTTGGCATCAAAAACTTGAGGGGGGAGAGGACAAAATGTAGATAAGACAACAACATTCTATAAGACGAAGTGATTACTGAGTTGAGATACGTCCAAGGTATCATTTACACAGCATTGCAGCTTTGAAGGCCAAGGATGTGGGTGACTAGATAAATTTTATTCAGAATGGAAGTCGAGAAAGTAAATCAGTTTCATAGTTGAGTAGCCCCACCATGCTATACAGTTTATTTGTCACTGGTCATACAAAGGTAAAGACAGAACTACTGTTCTCAAAGAGGTATAGTTCAACCTGATGTATAACTATGTATTAAGATCAATATACTATGATACTCTTTAGATTGGGAAACTTTCAAGGAAGTTTGGTTACTCAACACAAAATATTGAATTTGCAAAATACCACTGGCTAATCCAATTGTGCTGGCAGAAGATTAAAGGTATTTTTTTTTTCTATTTTGTAGGTCCCCACTTGGATTACTGTAATTATTGAAAATAGCAGCTGATATGTACCAATATACAACTGAAGACTTGCTATGACCCAGGAACTCTGGGAAGCATGTTATGTAATTGCATCTGCCTTCCTTGCTGGACTCTAAGCTCCTTGAGGATAAAGATGTATCCATTGTGTCCACTTCTACATTCCCAAAGCCTAGCAGAGGACCAAGAACTAAGTGCTCAAAAACATGTGTTGAATAAATTAAGAATATCACAAGGAATCCTCCGAAAAATCCAGAGATAAGTGCCATCATCATCCTTATTTTATAGATGACAAACTTGAAATTTGAATCAAGAACACACAGCCTGCAAGTGACAAACAACAATCCAAACCAACAATCAGATTCCCAAACTTGAAAACTCATCTACTCTGCCTCACTGATTGGTTTGTTTGCCCAGTTTCACCATGAAAGAGTAGGGAAGATGGGGAGTGAGGAGAGAGACACAAGGAAAAATATCCCTTGCTTGAGACACCCTGTTCTTTCTTACTAACTTGCCACACATTCTTTAAGGCTTATTTCCAGCCCCACATTCTCCAAAAAAAATTTTTTTGGACCATACAGATCTTTTTGTTTCATCTGAATACCAGCAGTTCTTAATATGCACTGAAAAGAATTTAAAAGGCACCCCAGCTCTCCTGCATAGTTCATTCTTGTTAGGTGTATGGAGTCTCTGAACTTCCCAAAAGCATGATAAGGTCCTAGGGGCAAGTTACCCAATTATTTTCCCCATTTGCAGAACAGCACACAGCACAAAACTGAACACATGGTTTAGGTTCTCTGTAACTATGCAGAAGCTGATCTAGGTCAGATCAGCTAGAGTGACTAGTCAATGATATATATAATACCAGTATCAAACCAGGAATATCCTTCCTCTTCTCATTTGTAAAATTCTTTCAAATATCACCCATTAAAACTATGGACTTCTTCACCCTTTTTGTGTTCATTTATCTGAAGTGCTAGACAAGGCAGGAGAATGCCCTGGCCAAAGAAAATTAGAGGAAGAAAAGGTTATGAGATTTTTGCTTCCTCCCATGCACACTTTGCTTAATTCAGGGAGCATTTGGTTTTTATTCCATGAGAGACCAAGGACGCCCACTTCAAAAACGACACAATGATTATGGCCAGCAAAATTCCTACAAAAGAGAACATAAAGAAGCTTCAGAGACATTTAATTGATCTACAGTAAGAATGGGCCAGGATTTTTACACTCTGGAAGTAGTAGGTAGAACTGTAGTTAAAATTATTTATTTCATTACAAGAATAGTACAAGGCTGTCTTTATGCCAGAGCAATTATCCAGTTAATTGCCCTAGAATGAGTACAACCCAGTTTCCAGATACATAACACACATTTTGCCAAATGTGACTTGACTTATGCCAGCAGCCTGCAACAGTTTTAATCTCAAAAGTTGCCAGGGAAGTTAAAGGACACCCACGGGAGCCTGGGGCAGGCCCAAGACTGCACAGCAGGAAGCACATGGAAGGGGAAGGAAGAAAAGGAATGACTATCAGCTGCTGGGACCAAGGAGTCCAGGAAAGTAGAACAAGGAAGAGATGTGAGCAGAGGAAAACAAGCAGAAGAAAGGAAAAAATAAATAAATGTGGTGAACAACAATGGCCTTCCTGTTGGCATTAACGGAATAAAGTATGTTTTGGGCATCATAGATGTTACTGCTCCTTTTTGAGATTTAAATGAAATACAGTATATAATGAGCTAGACAAAATGCCAGACATATAGTAATAATGTTAGGATGTTAGGTCTTCTTTAATCCCTCAAAGGGGTGTTTGTTTGTGGGGCTTTTTTTGTTTTTGTTTTTTTGTTTGTTTGTTTTTTGTTTATTTTTTGAGACAGAGTGTGGCTCTTATCGCCTAGGATGGAGTGCAATGGCGCAATCTCAGCTCACTGCAACCTCCACCTCCCAGGTTCAAGCAATTATCTTGCCTCAGCCTCCCAAGTAGCTGGGATTACAGGTGCCCACCACCACACCCAGCTAATTTTTGTATTTTTAATAGAGACAGGTTTTCACCATGTTGGGCAGGCTGATCTCCAACTCCTGACCTCAGGTGATCCTCCTGCCTTGGCCTCCCAAAGGTGTGTTTTTTATAAGTACACAATTTAGCCAATTAAGCAAACAATCCTGACAATGTTTCTTTAATTACTGGGAAAGCCTTGACTTAGTCTGTTTCCAGGAAAAGGCTTGTACTAGTAGATATATAAAATACTCCATCTGCTTTCATAGTTCATCCTGGCACTTCATGTATGGGAATCAGTTTTTAGTCCTGTACCAAATGAATTTGGAACTCAAGGTTAGCCATGCAAAGTCCCTTGATTTATGTGAGATTATACATCCCTCATTCCAACTAGACTCTTGTTTACCTTATAGCCATTTTCTGCCTCTAATTTGCAAAAGTACATACAAAACAAATGGAAAAATAAGTTCTCAAACTTCATCAAAATATTAAATAAATTTCCAAATTTCACTGGAATTGCAAGGTTTCAGCCCTTTCACCTGAATCCTTTTTATCAGAGTTATTACTAAGGAGTTCAATGGACTTCATTGAGTTCCTATCTATGCTATTTCTCCAGTCTGAGATAAATATATCAACGAGTGCTTAAATGGCCCAAAAGTGAGCAGCAGGAGGAAAGGGAAAAAAATCAGAAAGCCCCAAGCTTTATCAGCTATATAAGCAATCACTAAATAATTGAAAATTAAAATAAGACAGTTACTGATAAACATATGCTGGTGTTAACCAGGAGTTAAAATGGCACCAAAATGTGCCCATCTTGTGACTTTAAGCATAGAAGTAACAAACTCAACTCACTCATCGTACAAACAGAGGAACCGTTGGTGAAGGGACATTCTGCTGTACCGCCACAGGTCCTTAGTGACTGAACCAGTACTAGCGATGGTCTCCTAACTTGCAGGGTTGAATTCTCCTTTCCATTACACCACAGCTCTCTCAGAAGTCTTGAGGCAGAAGAATAGGGTCTGGAGGCAGGGAATTGAAAGCCAGTTTGTGCTAATTTCCTAAAGCTAGATCATTAAAAGGAAAACACCTGTGTCTGGGGACAGGCAGCCGAAGGCTAATTTGTGCTAATGTCCTAAAGCTGGATCAAAAAACACCTGGGTCCGGGGGCAGGGAACCTAAGGCCAATTTGTGCTAACTTCCTAAAGGTGAATCAAAAAAGAAAAAAAAACCCATCTCCCTACAGCCCAGTAACAAAGGATCAAAGGCGACTCCCCTACAACCCTCCCTGCCCACTATGCCTCAGAAGGAAAGGGAAAGTGCCTCGGATGTGGGAGGGGAGGAAGAAGCATGGATCAGTCCTTCATGTGCATAGGGCCGCAATCTGCTCCAGCCTGTAACTAGCCATGAGCTAAATCCTTCACTCACAGGACCGGCCAATTGAGACATCAAAAGGGGGTACTTAAATGCCGGAAAACCTTGTAACCAGGGCCCTTGAGCCACTGGCTGGGCCTGCTCCCACCGGGTGGAGTGTTCTCTTTCTTCAATACATCTTTACATTCCCTGTTTCATTCCTTTATTTCCGTCCTTTGTTACTTTGTGTGTTTTGTTCAGTTCTTTGTTCAACATGCCAAGAAACTGCACATCTCACACTAAGGCCTGCCTTCCGGTAACAGTCTGAAGTAATTGAAGTCCTAATCAATTCATTTTATTATTGATTTTTAAGAATGTAAATATCTAACACAGCCTCTGGAACTTCAATGGCAGTCAATACACATTAGGTCTCTGGCGACCCTTTTCCATTCATGCCAGTGGCATGTATGATGTGTGAGAGAAGAAACTGTCCCTGGAATTGTTCTGTATCTTGAAGAAGCTCCCTGTGTCTACCCTAGAAAGCAGGAGCAAGGCTTGCCTCTGTATTATTTCACCAAGGCAGAGAACCATTCACTGGTATGGAGTTGTGTTCACTTTGCACTCAGAGAGAGAGAGAGACAATTAAGAAAAGGGATTTGCATGAGGAATGTCAATGATCAGCTTCTCTACCTTTTTCTCTCTTTTTCCAGCGCTTGTTTAATGCCATATGTAGGCAAATTACAAATAAACAAAACCAAGAAGGAAAATGTAAGCTGTGGGCTGATGACATCGCTTAGCAAAAAATGAGTCTCTTGTACAGTCAGCTGCACTCCAGACTTCAATTTAATTCACTTTCCACCAGCAACAAGAGCAAGAATAATTTGCTTCAATGTAGGGAGATCAGAGAAGAGAAGCTTCACTGCATTTTGAGACTGAGAATGACTGAGTGAGATGGCAGGGGTGGCAGCCGCTGCTCATCGCAAGATGGAGAAAGGCTGGAAAATGAAGTGGGAGTTGAAAGTGGTTGTTGTGAGCCAGGCTCCGACTGTGGGGACTCGTCTTGCTGTGAGAATACACATGGAAACCAGCCCTCCACAGAGCCAAACATAGACATGTCTATAATCTCTGGACACTAAGAAATAAGCTTCTTACAGGCAGAATCTGAAAAGATGTCTGCCAAGAGTGGGGATGCAGGGACTAGAAAACAAAAGCCAAGCCCAGCTTTCACTGGAGCATGTCTGCACAAACATTCTGCTGACGGACGATAGACACACAAATTGTGAACACACCTAAAAATGTATGAGTGTGAAAAGTGGCTACATACAATTCTTATTTATCTCTTATTTATTATCTATTATTTACTTGTTATTTATTTATTATTTATGGAAATCCTACTTAGTCAGGCATCAGGCTAAGTGCCTTATTACATTATGTAATTCATTCTCCATAGTAACCCTTTGATGTAGAAACTATCATTTTCACCATTTTTCATATGGGGAAACTGAGTCCTAGAAAAGTTCTTAATTGACAAGTTACCATTTTTAAAGAGAAAAGAATGTTA
Source organism: Mandrillus leucophaeus (assembly GCF_000951045.1). Classification (NCBI taxonomy): domain Eukaryota; kingdom Metazoa; phylum Chordata; class Mammalia; order Primates; family Cercopithecidae; genus Mandrillus; species Mandrillus leucophaeus. The sequence goes on from NW_012106341.1 coordinate 309,695, forward strand.
CCCCAGAAGAAAACATTTTATCTCTGTTCATGTGAATGAAATATACACATATATTTATATTTATATCAGAAGTGAGTAAAACTGTTTATGAAAAATAAAGTTAGGCTTTACAAACAGTTTGGCAGGATTCATTTAGATGTTTTCAGTAAAGTTTATGTGCTATATCCATTTCTGTACCTAGAAAAGGAACAAAATGTTTTTGTTATTTTCCTTCCATTGCTTAAAACAAAACAACAAACGAAAAACACAGCTGAACCTAGGTTGTTCATCTGCTAGGACCTAATATGAGCTTGAAAAAAAAAAATTCAGAATAATCAACTTCTACCACCACATCATTTGTGCCATCTGCAATGTTAGGATTATCCCTGGAAACTTCAAGAAAAAAAAGTATGCTCCTCCCTCAGGTACCATTTGCAGAAGTCATTCATCTATCGATTCCTGATGTTGCTGGTTTTAGCAAGATAAGACTCCTAATCCATCCACTGAATGTTACTCTGCCAGAGATGAAATAGCTTTAATGCCAACAAAGATTACTGTGATGTTAGACTGGAGAAGATTGTGTTGTTGGAACTACAGCATCCCCAGGAATGCTTGCCATCTTGTGTAAATGCTATATTGAAGCCAAACATTGACTCTGCCTCTCATTCTATTCAGAAATCTAAGGGCAGAGCAATCATATTTGTGTGCTTAACTCTGGTAAAAGGACTTCGTTCCCATTATAAACTATGGTAATTTTCTTTCAACTAGTCTTTCCCTCATATAAATAATATATTCAGTTGTTCCTAAGATGCTATCAATTGTAAAATGCGTGATCCATCCGCTTTTTTCAATATAGCTTTGCAGAAGAAGAAATGCTATATTAAATATACAAGTCAATGTAAGAAGCACACTAGTGTCAGAAAACATGCATTGTAGAATTGAGGTGTATTGTGTATATATCTGCATCGATTTACATACATATGTATCATATAATATCACATATATAAACCTACATTTATATATACATAAATATATGAATACATATAATATAAAAAAGCAGCAGGAAAAGGAACATCATGGAAATCTTATATTTATGCCAATGTAAACACACATTCCAGTTAATTTTTACTCATTTGACATCACATAGAGACCACGGCATCTGGAGAATTGAAGTGTAACCTGTACACTGCTTTAAGTAGGAAGAAGATGGAAAGCCATCTGCTCACAACACTAATTACTGTTACTAATTATTAAAAGAATATTATTTTGTTTGTTTCTTTTAACAAAAAAAAGTGAGCAACACTGGGATCAGATTTTTTTTTCCTTGTATATCATGTACTGAGACCTCAGAACAAACAATGCTAGGGCAGACCCAGAATGTTTTAGGTAAGTCAAGACACAGGAAGGAGCTCCCCTCAATGTCTCAGCAGAAAATATCTAGTGTAGAAAGCAAGGCACCAACAGAGTGGGCACACCCAGCCAGGCAGGAAGTGGAAGCATACACCCTTTAGCATACAGCAGAAGGAGCTGGGACCTAATCACACCAGGGAAATGTTTGCAGTGACCTTCCTCACATTGCATTCCATGTGTCCTCTTTGCCAGTTGTTCTGAAGTGTATCCTCGGGCCTCCTCAAAGTTATAAGATGTTGCATGAGTCTGTCTTCATACTCTTATAAAGAACTGTTTGAGACTAGGTAATTCATAAAGAAAAGAGCTTTAAGTGTTTCACAGTTCAGCATTGCTAGGGAAGCCTCCGGAAACTTACAATAATGGTAGATAGCGAAGAGGAAGCAAGGCACCTTCTTTACAAGGCAGCAAGAATGAGAAGTGCTGAGTGAAGGGGAAAGAGCCCCTCATGAAACCATCAGATCTCATGAGAACTCACTCACTCTCATGAGAACAGCATGGGAGAAACCACTGCCTATGATTCAATTACCTTTACCTGGTCTCTCTTGACACGTGGGAATTATCAGGATTATAAGGATTACAATTCAAGGTGAGATTTGAGTGGGAACACAAAGCCTAACCATATCAGATGTCAAATATAATTTATGCAATATACAAAGATAAGTAAGACACCCATTATTGCCAAAAGAAGTTTACATTATGTCTGTGTGGATAAATCAAAATGATCCATGAAAAGGAAAACTAGAGTCTAAGGCAGTTCACCTTAGGAAAGTATTACAATCTGTGGGAAAGATCAGGCATCTCTTCTTGGGATGAAACTTGAAGATCATGAAATAATATGGAAGGAGAGCATTAGAGGCAAAAAGAGCAGCCTAAACGTTATACCATAGGAAGAGAACCACACAGAGCATGTCCTGGGAATGGTGCTTAGAAACATGCACACAAACAGTGGGACATAAAGTGGAACAGTAGAGCTATTCATAAGTGACTTTCAACACACCTTGGTGGTCAAGAACACAGACCATATTTTAGTAGTTAGTAAGTCAAGACTATCCTTACTACCAACTTCTTGATGGCAATTAACTGTCCCAAAGAATCAAAGTATTGAACCAAGTGAAGATCAGAAAATATTTACTAGGCCAGGCATGGTGGCTCACGCCTGTAAGCCCAACACTTTGGAAGGCCAAGGCAGGCAGATCACTTTAGCTCGGGAGTTTGAGACCAGCCTGGGCAACATGGCAAAACCCCACCTCTAAAAAATAAATACAAAAAAATTAGCCGGATGTAGTGGCATGTGCCTGTGATCCTCCCTACTTGGGAGGCTGAGGCAGGAGAATCACTTAAGACCGGGAGGCGGAGGTTGCAGCAAGCCAAGGTTGTGCCATTGCACTTCAGCTTGGGTAACAGGAGTGAAGCCCTATCTCAAAAAAAAAAAAAAAAAAAAAAAAGAAGAAGGAAAAGAAAAAGAAAAGAATTTGTATTTATTTACTAGAGAGCTACCTTTCTTTTGAAGATTTCTGGCCAGAATCAGCAGTCTTACTTGATCTTATTATTGAACCTTTCCTCTCTAAAAAAAAACAGCATCTGATGCCGTAGGCAAAAATTGCTATACTTGGCACTCACACAATCAGGACAACCTCTAGGAGAAAAACTGTAGGGAATTAGGAAAAGCCACTTCCTTTATAGTAAAAAAGGAGAAAAGTACCCTTTTAAAAATTTTTAAAGGAAAAGTACCCTTTTAAATTTTTTAAAGAAAAATTATCAAATTCAGTAATGGAATTTATCTAATAGCTAAACAGGTAAAATATGAAGAAAACTGGAGACTTAAGTCAGAGGTTCTTTAATTGAGCCTAATTGAGACTGATTTCTTCTTTTTCTTTTTCTTTTTCTTTACTAATCCCGTCTCTCCTTTTAAATGAATTTAGTCAATGGCGCATAAACACAAAGAGGAGTATTATTCATTCATTTAATGAATTGCTATGTATAATCACCTTCTGCAGAAAGTCCTTTAAGTTAGATTTATGTTCCAATGGGGTGCTTATAGTTGTCAAGGCCCCTTATATAGAAAAGTAGGTTGATCTTTGGAGTGAAGAGGGCAGTCATGTGGGAGTCAGAGAAATCTGGGTCTTAAATCCCAACAATGACACTCATTGTACTTTAGCAGGTAACTTTATTTCTCTAAGCCTTAGGCCCCTCATCTGTAAAACAGAAATAATACAATCTCTTTCATAGCGTCATTTGAGGAATAAATGAGGATGTTGATAAGTGTACTCTAGAGCACCTAAAACATTGCTTGGCTTGTAAAAGGAGGCACTTGCTGAAAAACAACTCATAATACAGTGTCAGGAGACAATTTTCCATGGGTGTCGTGCATTTCTGAATGTCTTCCACACAGAGGCACTAATTGCCCTTCTGTTATGACTACCTTGCAAGGATGTTTATATAGTGAACAGCTTGGAAGATAGAGATGGTGTCTTCCTGCAGAGCAAAGGGCAGGTTTGCCTATCATCCAGTATCATAAACAGAATGTCTCCCTCTGGGACAAAGTTTGAGCAGATTATCTTGATACCATCATAAAAGATTTGCACTCCCTAAGCTCAACATACCTCTCCTGACACACAGCCTATCAGTGTGCAGGCATCACCAGGTCATTCTTGCATCATCCTGTGGGAACTGGGTGTAGGAAGTGGCAAAATAAAATGATGATATTCTGGCTACTGCTATTCCTGTGAGCATTACTATAAGATGTATCATATAACCTTGCCTTTTATATCTGATCTAGGAGTCTTGCACATTTTGCCAGCTTGTGTGAAACTGTCTTGCAGGAAGGATGAAATCTAAGACTATAAAGAGTTTTTAACACAAAAGACTCAAAACCTAATCTAGCTCCAAAATATTTCCCCATAGATTCACCCTGTGGACAGTAATTACTACCACTGTAGCCAATATTTTGATTTAGAAAAGTTCCCATAAATTTGTAAATATATTAGCTCTAAGAGCTACCGCAGTGAGTCATTAATGCTTAATTGCTAATTGGCTCATTGTTTAGTTTGTGAAACACTTAGCAAATTCCAGATGTAATAGAAAATAGGAGGGTAAATTCGAATAGGCATTCTAGAACTGATAGGCCAGATTTCAACCTGGAAAATAGCACTTCTTTCTGATGCACTTCTGGGGAGCAGAAGAAGGGAAATGGAGGAAGAGATACATTTCTACTTTTCCTCAAGCTTCATTGTATCCCATAGAAATAAAACATAAAATCCATTTTAAATGTTAAATAGAGAATCATATAAAAATGGTAGTTTTTTTTCGGTACTTTCATTCGTAAGTTTTACTTGGCATTTGTTAAATGTGTCATAGTAATTTGTATTATCCCTTTCTCCCCTACAATGGTGTGCAAACTCTACAAGCAGGAAATATACTGATTTTGCATCCTTCCTACCCAACCCTTGGTGACCCATACTCCCAGCTTCTTCCCTTCCGAGGTCTACCCCAGAACTCTGCAAATACATTAAAGGTACTCAGCAAATACTGTGTGAGTTGTATTCTCCTCTGTTCAAAGAAAATACGCAAAGTTATGAATTTATACTATGGCGGTCAAACAACTCGAGGAAATCAGAATCTCATAAGCAGCATGAAAAATGAGCCAAAGAATTCCAGGCTATGTGGAACATTTAAAAATCTTACGTGTAGTATTCACAATGTTAAATGAATTTATTCAATAAACATTTTATTAATGGCTATTTAGCACTTTTTAACTACCTTGCATTCATCACTTTCTAAACCAGTCTCTGTGAGAAAAACATGACTGTTTCATTTCAATTATTGCTTTATTTAGATAGCAATTATTTAGTTTGTTTTTTTGGCTTAACCATGTGATAGATTAAGAAGAAGAATTTTTTTTAAAAAACCATGCTAATTCTCTTATTACAGAGGAATTTTAGAGTCAACAAGCACGCAACATCCAAACTTACAAATAGTCAGATTAGATAGTGGTTGTTCAAATAAATAAGATAATGTGTACAATGCTTTTAGCATGTGGAAGGGACTCTATAACTAGCAGCAATTATGATTTTGCCAAAAAAGCCAATCCCCAAGGCCTCTTTATATTGAGAATTTCAACTCATATTGAAAAAAAATCCATTTTTAAAAATTAAATACTCAAAACCTTTTCATTAACCTATCAAATATTTAAAGTAGACTGTACTTAATAGTTGAAGGCATTTAAAACATAAAACAAAGATTTCATAAAAACAAAGATTTCACGAATTAAACACAGTGATGATTTGGGGGAAATATTGATATCTATGCCCAGGCAATCATACAGAATTAAGTGTGTTTGTCTGGAAAATATGGATGAATTAAAATATGACCTACCCCCAAGTTATACTACCTGAAAATTTCAGATAAGAAGATGAAGATGCTGACTTCCTGTCCCTCGGGTAGGCCCCCTACTCTGCTTTGGGTGTTTTGGTCCTACGAGTGTAACATTTTATTTTTACCAAAACTAATCTTTCAAGGCCCCCCAATTCTTTCCAAGCATTATATGTACATCTCCAACTTCACCCTGTGCAATTATACTAACCCAGTAAGCAAAGCTACACACTACGAAGCTTGTTTGCTTTTAATTGCATTAAATACTGAAACCAGCCATCCTACCAAGAAAAGAAAAAATTATTTTCCTGCATAAGCATTTTTTAAAAACCTTCAGATATCAAAATTAAAGGTAAATGCCTGTTCAGTCCATTAGTACTGCTTAATTGCTTTTCCATAATGAGTGACAGAAGATTGTTGCTCACCTGAGACTAATATGAATGGCAACTGATAGATTCATCAGTTGGACTAAAGCAGGTGATGCCCACCCCAACATCATAAAATCCGAAAGACAAGACAGAGAGAGAAAGCTAACACTTATAATATCTTTTCAATTCACAGAGTTTGTCTCATTTAGCAAAAGAAAAATCAAGATCATAGGTTATAAAGTTACCCAGTCTCTCCCTATTCTTTGCCACATATAACTACCTCTTCAGTCAATATCCCGTCTGTCCATCCATCCATTCATCCATCTAGAGAAAGTCTGTTCACCCAGGCTGAGCTGTCCATCTGTCCTCTGCATTCTGCCCCCTTTATTTCTCTTGTACCTATTAATCCCATCAATTATATTTCATATTTTCTGCACTTTCAAATCCTTCATCCCTGCCAGCTGCCTTCTTTAAACCTACAAGTATGTTAAAAATTCCTTCACATAAGCTTCTTTCTCCCTTCAAGTTAAGATAGGTCCTACAGCAACTATACCACCCTCTCTTCCTTACCCACTTTCAAGTCCAAACATCATAAATGGCATACAAATCTATACTTCTCCAACTTCATCTCCCTCTAGAATTTATTACAATTTGATTTATCCCACCCCAGATTCTGAAATTTCTTTGAAATGATTTTTTATTTATCAAACTCAATGTACAATGGTCTATTTTGAGCCCAGAAACTTAATGGACTTATTAAAGCATTTTAACATGTTAACTCCTTTCTCCTTAAAAATGTGTCTATTTTGGCTTCTATCCTTGCTTTTGTCCTTTCTGACTGCTTCTTCGAGCTCCTGTCATCATGCCTTTAATACTGGCCTTTCTCAGCAAACCATTCTTCACCCAATTTCTCTTTTTATTCAAATCATCCATTATGGGTATTTAATGTTACCACCCACAACCTACTCCTTCAGCTTCCTCTCTCCATCCACGATATCACCATCTTTCCAATGAGTTAAATTTGAGATCTCAGCGGCACCTTCAACTTCTCCATTGACATCAACCTTTCACATCCAATATGACACAAAACATAGTGACTTTTGAAGTCAGAAAGACCTGAGTCTGGATTACAGTCTGCCTTCAAGGAATTTAGAATTCTGCGTCTTGTGTGAAGGCACGCAAACATACATGGAATTAACACATATATTAATGGGTGGGTACTCACAAATTAAAATGGGAGCCCAGGGAAAATTACGCTTCAATCTGCCTGAGAAAGGAGGCATCAGGGATATTTACCATGGAAATGTCTAATTTGGATTGAAATTTAAAGACTGCTAAGGAGTCAGATAAGTGGAAGAAAGAATGAGACAGCTGAGAGAAAAGCAGAAGTAAAGTCTGAAGTCTAGGAGGGGAATGCTGCCATTAGGGGAGGGAGGCAGAAGAGACTGGAACCGCTGGCAGAGATCATACAGTGATGAGCCTAATATATCAAGGGTGATGGCATTGCTGTGGTTGCTGGGAAGCCACAGAGATTTCTGAGGCAAAAGACGGTCCCATTTGTATGCCCAAAAATCCTTCATGGCTGCAAATAGTTTGGATTGGAGACAATAAAGACCTGAGTAAGAGAGTTAAATAGTAATATTGACTTATTCAAATACTATTAATTTATTCAGTTATATTAATGGATATCACTGGCGATAAGCTCAGGGTAGGGATGAAAAAAACTTAAAGTAGAAACAGGGTCTTCTCATGGCTTTGATTTATGTAAATACTGAAGATTCTATGATTTCAACACTTTGAATAAGCATATAATTCACTGCCTCTGTCTTTCTGTTGCTTAGAAGAAGGCTGCAAAAGTAAAATGTGGAAGGAAAGCAGGAGGGAGGGAGGAAATAAAGAGGGAAGAGAAAATAATAGGAGGAAATAACATGAACAAAAAGTGCAGTGGACAAATACAGGATGCAAAACAAGGGAAAAAATGGAGATGGGGGAAGGTATTCTTTTTAAATAACTGAAAAAATTTAAAAAAAAAATGTTTCCCCTCAAGGTTTTGGGGAAAATACAGGCTTAATGCCATTCATGAGTTCAATACAGTTGCTTTCGTCAGTCTATGTGTTATTGGCATAGATACTATAAATATGTTTTCATTTTACAGGATAAGACAATAAATTCATGGGTCTGGCAGTCACGATGATTTGTCCCTCAGGTTAGTTTTGGTCTTTTTTGATCATGCCACAATTGCTGAATTAACCTACAGTTAAAAGGTTTTTAGGAAAAAATGTTCATTGTGGAAAAAATTTTCTACCTTCCAAAAAATATTCAAATTATCAGTGAGAGTAGAAGCTTTCTATGAAAAGCATAAGTGCCATATTAAGTATTAATGTGTTAGATGGACCACATGTGAAGGCACTGCATTAATAGCATCACTTAAGCTGAATACTTTATTCCACTACTTTAACCTTGATACTAACAGACTTAATATGTTCAGCTTTTGTTTTCAATTATCTGTTATGTCCTGCAATGGGTTTATTGGAGACACCGTGAAAACCATTACGACCCCTCAAAGACGTAAGGCAATTTTCTTCTCACCAGGATATTTTGAACAAATTACTCTCAGTTTTAACATGAATAAGTCTATGAATTTTAGTTCCTCAGATCTGAAATAATGGAATTCAGTATAATTCCAATTACAATTATCATATCATGTCAATAAATTGAGATAAAATCCTACAGAGGTGAAAGCTTTCTGTCTTTGTATGGTTTTACTTTCTCCCTTTTGCTTTTTTTTCCTTTTTTGGCCCCAAGCCTAGGGAGCACTTTGAAGTGTAATTATTTTGTAGGGTACTTGAAATAGTTCTACCCTTTGAAAAAAGAGTGTGGTAGCATATCATCTGTGTTAGCATTACAAGGCATTGCTACAGCTTGCAATAATTAAAGGCTGTTACCGTTAAGAATTTTATGATTAGTCCTATTACGGCTCATTGAGTTTAAGTTTTGAAATTTTGTACTGAGTCCAAGATTAAAATGTTTCTTAGTCATAGAATGCATTTTAAAGATTAATTTGGACATCTCTCAAAGTCCTTTTGCTTGTTTTCTCCATCCTGGGATACCATAATGTCTTTTCACGGCATGGTTAATGGTAATGCCAAAGGTTTAAGCCCAGTATAAGCAAATCAGCTTCTCTATTCTCACGTGAACTCCTCCCACCCGAAGATGTTCCCTGGAAAGGAATCTCTTCATAAAGTAAGCTTTAGACTCAACTCAGCTACCAAAGCAGGGCCATAAGTATAGTGACTCCAATACTAGAAGGCCAGTTCTAGAAGACACTGCTTCTAGAAGTCTTTTGGCTGAGAGGTATTCAAGCTAAGTTGTGCTGTTACTCTGAGAAAATATAAAAAGATGTATTCAAAGAGAGTGGGCAGGATAAAAGAGACTAGGCTCTTTTTATTTCGTATGATTCTTTTTCTTTCTTTACTGCTTGTTTTAAATTAGATTTTTGTATTTTTGTATGTACTAAAAATGAGTTATGGGAATTATAGAGCTATAGATAAGAAAACTGGGGCTTAGAAAAATAAAGTAGCTTAACCATGGCCACAAGGCCAGTGACAGGCCAAATGGGTATGACACAGGCCTATGACTCTGCATCCCCTGATGTCAAAGTCACTCAATCAGGCAGAAAATCCCATCTTTCCCTCCTGGCTGACTCCCTGCTTCCAGACTCACGCCCTCCAGGATCTTTTCTACACAGCAGAGAGCTCTTTCTAAAGCCCACCTCTGAAAATCTTACGTCCCTGATTGTAACCTGAGACTCCCAAATTAAGAATATAGATTAACCACTTTGTTTATTTTCTCTCCTTGCAGATCTAATTAAAACTCAGTAGTGAAATGAAATACCATAAACCAACAAAGACAGTGAGAAAGGGACCTTCGGCAGATGAGAAATACCCACAAGTTCCTGAAAGATGGAAACAGGGCACAGAGGTGGTAACTGATAATAGCCTAAAGCGTTAGCCAAATTACCTTATAAGACCCCAGCTCACAGACCACTTAAGGATTGGGACATCCTAAAGATATGAGAATGCTAAAGTAGAAAATAGCAAGAAGAGTAGAATGCTCTTTAAAGAAGGAAATATTCTTACAGTCAGGATTTGGTTGCATAACGAATATGTACATATTCTTCATGTTGTAAACATAATTGACATCACCAAAGATGATTTTATCATAGGAAAGGCAGAGCATGATGGAAGAGATCTACATTCTTCCTATTGTTAAAAAAAAAAAAAAAAAAAAAGTGAAGGCCACAGTTTAGACATAATTCAAGGTCAACAGCCCAATAACCACACCACCAAAACTGAAGTCATCCTAATTTCCCCCAAATGCTAGCTCTAATCGTAAATGAAACACAAAACAGAAGCTTTATGTCCTTGTCAGCATGATTCAGTGAAATTAAATCAATCAACTATAGAAAAAATCAGCTTAAACAGCTCTGCTTGCCTTAAAAAGAATGTTAAAGCATACCAACCAATCACAAAAAAGGTCAAGATACTTCCTCCTTTATGCTCCATAAACTGAGCTGGAACTGCTGGAAGGCCATCTTCCTACCCCTTGGATTGAAGTCTCCCTCATCATGATCTGTACTTTTTCTTTTTGTATAACAATAAACTTTAAAAATTCTTCTAATTTGATCTGATTTTCTTTTTGACACTATCATAGCAGGAAGTTAACCGATTTCAAAATTTACAAGTCAAGAAATGGCGGTAAAAGCATATTATTTAGAGACGTGGAGGTAACTATCAAAGAACAACTGGGACTGAAGGATAGCGAGAGAGTTAACTTTTATTATAACCCTTTAACATTATTGGATTTTTTTTTTCTCTTTTAAGATGGAGTTTCGCTCCTGTTGCCCAGGCTGGAGTGCAATGGCACCATATCAGCTCACGGCAACCTCCACGTCCCGAGTTCAAGCGATTCTCCTGCCTCAGCCTCCTGAGTAGCTGGGATTACAAGCATGTGCCACCACGCCCGGCTAATTTTGTGGTTTTTAGTAGAGACGGGGTTTCTCCATATTGGTCAGGCTGGTCTGGAACTCCCAACCTCAGGTGATCCACCCGCCTCAGCCTCCCAAAGTGCTGGGATTACAGGCGTAAGCCACTGCCCCCAGCCTTGTTATTGCATTTTCAAAACCAAGACATTGTTACGTCTAAAACAAAAATAAAAGCTAAGAAAAATTTTTGAAAAGCTCATGTTCTTCACAGGCACTGTAGCAAGATGCCTGAGAAATAAAGCAGGTCCTACATGGAAGACTCATTTGAGTTTCCTCCCATTCTTCCCAGATTTCACTCCTGTGTTCAACTATGCCAGAAACAGAAAACCAATGTTCTGGGACACAAAACTCAAAACTCTTGCTGCTATGACTGTTCTGTTGTTCTTTTCTTTTGTAGTTATGATAAAACGTGAGAGCATACTGTCACAGCCCCCAAAAAAACACTACCTGAAGGTAAACAAAATATTTCAGTATCAGTGGATGGACATTACATCTAAATTCATTTGCTGCAAACTTTTTTCTTTCCATCGAGATGTTAAAAGTCCAATAGGATGATCGAGAGAAGAGCTGTAACCACAGAAGATAAAGGACAGGTAGGAAAGGAGGATGGGGAATGAAAGTACAGCCAGTCTGGAAGGGAAGAGCCCAAAATCCTGTGCTTTAAGAAGAGAGTAGGGTGGAAGTGGAGAGACACGTGCAGCTCTGGGACCCTGAGAGAATGGGCACAATCATAAAGCTGGCACAGTTCTTGCCCCCTGAAAAGAAGAGAGAGATGGTTACATGAGGAGTATTCTATTTCTTCCTTTTTTTCTTCAGCTTTATACTTGAAATTTGCTAGGAGGGAATCCAGTTTCTTAACACAGGGTCTAACTCCCTCACATACAGGAGGCTCATAGAGTAGCCATTCAAGTTCCTAGGCTTCAGAGTCAGTAGAACTGAGTTTAGACCATTCCTTCACTTACTGTCTTCTGAAAATTTTAGGTGACCTTGGGAGATACTCTCTGTGACTATCATGGGCAAATATTTTTCTCAAAACCTCATTTTTATCTTCTATGAAATGAGGAGATAGTAATAATATCTACCTCATACAACTGCCCCACTATCTTGTCAATCAGATCCAGATACACTAATTGAATTCTTGTATCAAAAATATTATCAGAGAGCTTAATTTCTGTGGAGCTGAACCTAGATTGGGTTATAAAATTAGTTTGTTTTGAAAGCTGTGTTAACACTTTCAGGTCTGTAAAATGTTTGCTTGTATCTAGCAAAGAATAGCACAGTGGTCATCATGTCAAAATTATTTTTAGAGCAGGGAGCAGAAGCTCACGCTTATAATCCCAGCACTTTAGGAGGCTGAGGAGGGAGGATTGTTTAAGCCCAGGAGTTCAAGACCTACCCGGGCAACACAGGGAGGCCTTGTCTCTACAAAAATTAAAAAAAAAAAAACAAAAAAAAAAAACAGCCAGGCATGGTGGCATGTGCCTGTGGTCTCAGCTACTCAGGAGGCTGAGGTGGGAGGATTGCCGGGAGGTCAAGGCTGCAGTGAGTTGTAATTGCACCACTGCACTTCACTTGGACCACAGAGCAAGACCCTGTCTCAAAACAAACAAACAAAAAACCTTCTTTTTAGAAGGTCTATGAAATTTAAAATCCATACTAACAGTCAGTATTAGCCTGAACTTACATGCAACCCCGATCAGAAAAGAAAGAAGAGAAACACGGAGAGAGAAAGATTGAGAGAGACAGAAAGACACAAAGCTAATCTATTAAAGCAGTGACTACTATCAAACCAGTTCTATTGCTGATCACCAGGGAAGGTTGAGCAGCTGGCCCTGCTTAGCCTCTGTAGTGAATTAAATCCATCTGGTAGAGCTCTAACTAGATTGATGAGATTTAATTTTAGACTCTTTCTATCCCACTACCACCCCTGTAATTCATACTGATCGAATTCCCAATCGAAAAGTTATGAATTTATAGCAGCTGACATTCAGAATTCAAATACTGTAAAAAGTTATTTATTCTGGCTTCAAGACAAAAGACTTAGGCTTAGAATGTCATAATTATATTTCAAATGTGATTTTTAGATATACAGAAAAGTAGTCATTCTTAGAGTGGTTAATACACCAAACCAGGCTACACTCCATGACATTTTATGTAAATTGTGACAAGAAAACAAGAGAGATGGATGACACTCTAAAACACTGCTGAAACTGTGTCAATAAAAAACATATCAAAGAAATTATATTTTCTGCCAAACATATGAAGATAGTAGCACGCCACTAATTAGACCATATAAACTTGAAGAATTCTTCCAGATATAAAAGGCTCTTATCTGTATATAATGGCATTTTTAACTGAGGGTCCCAGTAGGTTTCTCTGGTCATTAATCCAGAGTGGAGCTAGAATAAGCCTCAGCAAATGAGTCTTCTGCAACACCCTTATGTTCAATCAGATCTGAAACTTTTAGAATTATATGTTATATCGGGATGATGGTATTATCTTTGCACAGACCAGTTGCCTAAAAATCTTATAAATGGAGTTTAAATATTTAATGTTAAAAGCCCAGGGATAAATGGAATCCTTAAGCATCCTAGAAGATCTGGTCTGCAAAATAAAATGTTGAGCTTTTGTATAGACTAGGGTCATGGAGGATAAAATACGTGAAAAAGAAAAGAACACAATATACATTAAGATCTAAAAAATCAGTGCAATTATTCTCTTTATAGGTAGAGAAACAAAAAAGTATAGTCAGGTCTTCAAGGGAGTCATATATACAATGAGTTCACTCAGCATAAATGGTCAAGAAAATAATAATTTTCATGCTGTCTGTATTTAGAAAATGGGTTAGCTATATTCCAGTATTAAAAATCAAGCAGGCCGGGCGCGGTGGCTCATGTTTGTAATCCCAGCAGTTGGGAGGCCAAGGCAGGCAGATCACAAGGTCAGGAGCTTGAGACCATCCTGGCCAACATGGTGAAACCCTGTCTCTACTAAAAATACAAAACTTAGCTGGGCATGGTGGCATATGCCTGTAATCCCAGCTACTTGGGAGGCTGAGACGGGAGAATTGCTTGAACCCAGGAGGCTGAAGTTGCAGTGAGCTGAGATCGTGCCACTGCACTGCAACCTGGTGACATAGCAAGACTCCATCTAAAAAAATATAAAATAAAATAACACCTAAACAAAGAAGCCAAAGAAACACACATTAGCAGCCAAAGACAAGCCTGTCAAATTCAAGAAGAAATTTGGTATTTAAGTATGGGGATAAGTATGACTAAGGTATGAGCTAAAATCATGGTTGGTAGTCTAGGTCTGTTGTTAGCAACAAATTTAGTTTCATGTTATTTGTGGGAATGCTGGGCATTAAAAATGTGCTTCTGATTGCTCCATGGCTTTTCAAACTGCATGAAGACAAATTCAACTTTTCTTGAGATCACGATGAGTCCCATGCTGTATAGCTCATGGTCCCTCTCTTTGGAGCCCTTAAAAGTCACTTCCAAAAATCATTTTTCTTTTAAATATTTACAAATCTCCATGTTAAAGAAATCAACTCCCATATGTTTTCCTTCATACACAAATTTATTAGAGACTAGAAATTTCTTTCAAAATTTGATTTAAACTCTCAATCTTCTTTAAAATCCAGGTTAGATAACCAACTTCCTTAAAATTTAGTGGCAGGGATAGTAACAATCAACTTTGCTCTCTTTGTTCCCAAATCAGCCCTCGTTTATCAGCAAAGAGGTTGTCCTCTGTGGGTCTTTGTCAACTGCACTCTCCCCCCAGCAGAAACGGGTCTTTCCCTCTAGCTCCATCATCAATTGCTCACCCTTATTTTCTGGCACACCCACATCCCTCTACATGCAGTATCCATCACTCTCCTGCTTGAAGCTCAGACTGATACTCTGTCCTTCCCCAGCTCTTCCCTGCCAAGCAGGGACACTGCATCACCCCCCACTCTCTCTTCCACTGGCTTCCAGGTAGGTTCAGCCAGTGGGAGACACTGGAGAATGACTGGAGTGTGGGAGAGGGGAGAGGCCAGGGCATTGCTCCCTCTGCCTCAGGGAAGGATGGAAAGCCCGCCACAGCAGCTGCATCTTCTCTGTGGTCACACAATTAGTCAGATGGCTCCTCCCTCCCTGCATGGCTAAGCACATTTCAGACAGCCCTCACCATGGGTGTGGCTCCATTAAACTGCTGCAATTGTGGGTTCCGTCACATCACCTCCTTCCTGTGTCTCTCCATTCGTAGTAGTGGCAGTGCTTCCTATTGTTGCTAAACTGTAGGTTGCCTTACCATTTCATGTTTGGCTTTCCAGCTCTTCTAACACCCATGTAAATACTTTCGTCATTGAATCCCCTCTGTTAGAAATACTTAGAATGGTTTCTGGTTTCCTGACTGTGTCCTGTCTGACATGTGAAGTTGTGTTTCCCTTCTTGGCTGTGTAGCTCCTAGAAGCCAGTGGCTTTACGAATGTCTTTGATCCGCCATTCTGTCTCCGGTATGATCTCCCTATAATCTGTTTTCACAGAGATACCAGTATTATTTTTCTAAGGTAAAGATATTATCAATTAATAATTTTTTAAGAAATCTTCACTGGTTCCCTATTGACCATGATATTTTTCAAAATACGTTTTCCTGTTTCTCAACCTGTTCTACAATGAATTACAAGCTGACAAAATATATTTTTAAAAAGAGAAAAAATATGACTATAAATTAATCATCACTATAGAAAAAGTAAATACATGGATTACACGAGACGGAAAGTTGGGATGCAGACATACTGTTATGAAATTTGGCTCCACTTTGCAGCCATAAAAGGGAGACAATCAATTACATAACTCTCTTTCAGAGGGCCAGCACAGTGTTCTTGGCACTTCCCTGATGGAAATTGCTCATCTTATCAGTAGTAAGGGGAATTCAAGCAAATAGGACTTAAAAATTTCATGTAAAGAAAGGGTTCAAAGTTATTTTAAAATCACAGTTCATGAGGGTAGTTGAATTGCTTACTATTCAAACAATATTTCATAGTTTCTATCGGTCTCTAAAATTTTAACTAATGTGAACAGAGAAAAGTTGACTCGGTATAGTTAGTAATGTTAAGAACAGTTGCATGTTGTTTAAAGACAGAATAAACAGATAAGACTCACTGACATTACTTGATTAAAAATGGGGCAGTTGACTATGACTCCCTCTTGAATATGTGGTCTTTCTATATCATCACTAAAGTGGACAAAGGACTGCCTTCAGGCAAGACCAAGATATTCCCCCAAAATTACACAAAAAGAGTCCTGGCCAGGTGCAGCGGCTCACATCTATAATCCCAGGGCTTTGGGAGGCTGAGGCAGAAGGATCACTTGAGGCCAAAAGCTGGAGACCAGACTGAGCAACATAGCGAGACCTCGTCTCTACAAAAATCAAAAAGTTAACCAGGCATGACGGCATGTGCCTGCAATCCTAGCTACTTGGCAGGCTTAGGTTGGAGGGTCACTCGAACCCAGGAGTTCAAGGCTGCAGTAATCTATGATCACACTACTCCACTCCAGCCTGGGTGACAGAGTAAGATCCAGTCTCTAAAAATAAACAATAAATAAATAATTTAAAAAGAGACTTAGGTCTGTTCCAGCCATGAAGAAATAATTGTTCAAATTCTCAAAACACTGTTCTACAGTAAGTAGCCCACAAGATTATCCAAGTAGGATTAATAAATCTTCTGCTAACACCATAGAAAATAAGTCTCACATTTTCTTCAATAAATATCTACTTGAGTAAAAAAATTTCCTGTTGAAATTCTAGGAAGAATTAACAAGAAAACATACTTCTTAACAAGCAAACCAAATGATTTGCTATATTTAGGGTTTTATTTATTTTTAATATAAATTGATTAAATTGTAGAGACTTCTGCCAAATATAATGTACCCAGCTTTAGGATAATGGATTTTAAGCCATTCCTCCTAAAAACTGTGTTATTGTAAAATCCATTGTGTTTAATCTAATTCTGGCTTGAAAACTAAAACATAAAAGCATAAAGGAATTTTTTAAATGCCCAACTTTAATGAGTGTGTTCAGAAAAGAACACTTTCATATCCAACTGGTAGACATGACATTAACAAAACCTCTCTGCTGGGATATTTATCAATGGATATCAGAAGTCTTAATATATGTATGCACCGTTTGACTGAATAAGATCAATTCTAGGAATTTATTCTAGGGAAATACTTATGGAATTGTACAACATTTCTACACAGATGTTCATCACAGCATTGCTTCCAGAACTAACATTTTGGAAATGAGCCAAAATAAAGTTATTAAATAAATGATCATATATTCCCACAATAGACTGTAATGTAGCTTTTAAAGTTACATAGTGAAATAATTGAATCATATTGAAACTAGCTCTCAGTACATTACAGAAAGACACTTTTGATAAAGAGACTTCCAGTAAAAAATGGCAATGGCAAACTGAACACTACATTTGAATTCACTCTTTGTTGAAAGTCTAATATGATAGTAAAGGGGTTTTTTCAAGGAATGAACCCACAAAGTCAAAGGCAAGACGAAAGGAAACAGGAACAACATTAGCTTAAATGTCAGAAAGCAGATGGACATGTAGCCATTGACTTAGAAGATCCAAGAAAAGCTGAGCTCTAAGTCAGCAATGGGAAGAACCAATAAGCAACATGCTTTCCATTCTATTCCAGAACTTGTAAAAGCCTCAGAAATTAATGGCATCAGGTACTTAAGAAAATGGTTGTAAAGGAGACATAAAACCCATAAAGTTGGAAAGCAGTTAGGGAAAAATGTTTAATAACAAAGCAGAAAAGGAAAGCAATCAGAGATAAAGCACAAAGCTTTATAAAGATGCAAATTTTTTCTAAATTTTTTTCTTCCTTTCATTTTTCTTCTAAAAAAAGCTAAAAATATGTACTTTTAAAGAAGTAGTAGAAGTCATTAGATACCTAGAGACTATTTCAGATCCATGCAGCCCGCAACTACTCTTCTCCTACCCAGGAGAGGACTGGGGACTTATCCTCTGCAGAGTAAACAACATCTCTGGCACAGTTGAGGGTAAGGGAACTATATTGAAAAGATTAAGTGAAGATTTATATAGTGAACACAGAAATTCAGCCTAAAATTTATAAGAAAATAAAAGGAAGCCCAAATACCCAAAATGATCTTTAAGAAGAACAAAGTTGGGGGAGTCACACTTTCTGATTTCAAAACTTATTACAAAGCTATAGTAATCAACACACACATGCACACATATACATTTGTGTATATATAATTGAGAATCAATGTATCTACTGTCAATCAATTTTCAACAAGGGTACCAAGATCATCTACTGGAGAAAGAATAGTCTTTGGGAAAATAGTGCTGGGCTAAATGAAACTCTACATTTGAAAGAATGAATTTGGACTCTTACCTTATACCACATGCAAAAATTAATTCAAAATGGATTAAAGACCTAGATATAAGTGCCAAAGCTATAAAACCTTTAGAAAAGTTAACACAGGCATAAATTTTCTTAACTTGAATAACGCAACATTTTCTTAAATATGACACCAAAAACATAAGCAACCAAGGGAAAAAATAAATAAATTGAACTGCCTCAAAATAAAAACTTTTGTATTTCAAGGGACACAACCAAGAAAGTGAAAATTTAGTCTACTGAAAATATTTGAAAATCATGTATCTGTTAAGGGACTTGTATCTAGAACACAAAAAGAACTCTTACAACTCAGTAATAAAAAGATAAATAACCCAGTTAAAAAATGGGCAAAGGATCTGAATAGACATTTCTTCAAAGATGACATATAAATGGCCAAAGAGGAATGTGAAAAGTGGTATTCAACATCAATTGTCATTAGGGAAATGCAAATCAAAGCCATAATGAGACACAACTGCCCATCAACTGGGATGCTTACATAAATTTTTAAAAAGCATGATGGTGGGGGACCAACAAGTGTCTATGAGGATGTGGGGAAATTAGAACCCTCATACATTACTGGTGGGAATGTAAAATGTCACAGCCACCATGGAAAACAGGATTTTCTTGTGGCACTACACGTGCAATTACTACATGACCTAGTAATTGCACTCTTGGGCATTTCTCCCAGAAAAATGACAATTATGTTCATACAAAAACCTAGACCTGGGTCTTCAAAGCAGCTTCATTCATGAAAGCCCAGAACTGAAAGCATCCCAAATGTTCCTCAATAAGGAAATGGTTAAGCAAACTGCGGTATATACATACCGTGATATCTCACTAAGCAATCAAAAAGAATCAACTATTGATACATGCAGCAATAACTTGGATGAATCTCTAAGTAATTACGCTGAATAAAACAAACTTATCCCAAAGGTTACATATTATATGACTCCATATTTATATAATGGTTTTGAAACGACAAAATTTTAGAAATGGAGAACAAAATTTTAGAAATGGAGGTTGCCAAGGGTGAGGAAGAAGTGGGTGTGGTTATAAAAGGTGTTTATATAATCATCATAATATAAATATTAAATTGATATAATGAAAATTAAAATATACCTAGCTCAAAAGGATGGAGGAATGGAAAGTGTGGATATTTAGTAGGGGGAGAACAGAGTGAAAGAAAACTAAATCCCCAGATTTGAGGGGGATTAGATATTTCTGTGACATTGGCCTCCATTTTCAGAAAATGTTGAGCAAGCATCTATACCTTGTCAGGCAACATGGTAGGCTCTGGGGACATTAAGAAAAATTAGATTGGCCTCTGCCCGTAGAAGCACATAACTACTCTTCAAATGAAAAATATTTAAATACCTTCAGTAAAATGTTGAATCAATCTTTGCTCATGATTACAAATGGTCCCTTCTTGTAGGAAGTGCAGCTACAAATGTTCCAAGGGATAAAGAAGAAGATACAGCTGGGGAACAGATAGCTGTGGTTTTTTGATGTCCCTGTAGACTTCACAACGAGGAGGTTTCCAAGTTATTTCAGGAGGGATGTACTTCCGCTTTTAAAAAGAGAAAGTTTTTCTCCTAGAGACAGAGAAATAACACTGTCATAAAACACTGAGAACATATCACTTCTTGTTCACCATAGAAGCACTGAAACAAAGTTTTTCTGATTATATAGGTTAAACTAAAATGACCTATTCTTCTATTCCAAATGGGAAATAATAAATGACTGTTAACCAAGGTCTCAGCCAATAACCTCCTTTCAAATCAAAAGTTAATATATAATGGATCTTAGTCTCCTCAGCATATTAATAATGACTATATTACCAACATTATAATTAACATTGTTATATTAATATTAATTAACAATGATAAGGACATGTACCATAAAATTTTTTTAATCCTGTTCTTTTCTAGATTAATTTCCTTCTTTCTCTTAGGGTCTAAATCAACTCCTCATGAATCACACCCTGCCCCACTGTCATATCAGCAATTTTAACTTAAACAGAAAATTATATTAATTGCTTTGGATCAGATCACACATTACATTCTCCCATTTATATACTCTCCTTTGACTTCTCTGACAGTGATGCTCTCAATGAATCCTTTTCATATATAATAATAGGGCTTCCTCAGCTGAGGGCATAATGTCTCCTAGATCTGCCTGACTGACAGATGAAAGTTTGGCATGTTCTTAAGAGGAAATAGACACATTAATTAGCACAGTTACTCACAAGTGCTTTGGAAACTATGCCCTAAAGTTGATGACTATACTAAACGTTGATAGGAGATTCTTAGTCTTAGAGTAAGGAGACTCTTTGAGTCATGGCACTTCTTAGTAGAAATGGGGAAGTCATGTAAAAGCCCTAAATCCTTCAACCCAAGAATCTCAAATCACAGATTTTTAAGCTTTTATTTCCCACTCTGGACCCGAGAGCTGTTAAACCAGCAGGGTATTGCAAAGGCAATTTAGTGGAGAAAGGATCGTTTTTTTTTTTTTCAAGAAATGGTGCTGGAACAAATGTAAATTCACATACAAAGAAAAATATACATTAGTCCATACCTCATGCCATACAAAAATTAACTAAAAAATAGACCATACACCAAAATGCAATACCTAAAACTATAAACTTCCAGAAGAAAACGAAGAAAAAATATTGCTACTTTAGGCACAGCTTTCTTAGATACAACATGAAAAGCATGATCCATAAAGAAATAAATCGATAAATTGGACTTAAAAATAACAACTTCTGTGCCTTAAAAATCATTGTTGAGAAAATAAAAATGCAAGCCACGGATAGGAAAAAATATTTTCAAAACATCTCCATCAAAGAACTCATAAATAGAATTTGTAAAGAACTCTGCCAACTCAATAATAACATGGGGAAAATTCTAGTTTAAATATAGGCAAAGGATTTCAACAGGTATTTCAATAAAGAAGGTATGTGGATGGCGGGGAAACACATGAAAAAAATACTAAACATCATAATTCATTAGAGAAATGTAAGTTAGAACCACAATAAGATACAATTGTACATACACTAGAGTGGCTAAAAGTAAAAAGATTGACCATAAGAAGTTTTAGTAAGAATGCAGAACAATTGGCTGCCTCATACACTGCTGATGGGAGTGTGTTATGCAATAGCCACTTTAGAAAACAGTCTAACAGTTTCCTAAAACTTAACCATACACCTACCATATAATTCAGCAATTCCCCTCCTAGGTATTTACCTAAAAGAAAAGAAAGCATAAGTCTCTACAAAGACTTGTACATGAATGTTCACAGCAGACTTATTTGTAAGAGCCAAAAACTGTTAACAACTCGAATGTCTATCAACAAGTGCCTGAATAAACAAACTATGGTATATATACACAATGGAATACAACTCAATAGTTGGTTTTTATTATTATTTTTAATGGACACATAATAATTGTACATATTTAGGGGGTACAGTGTGATATTTTGATATGTGTAATAATCAAATCAGGGTAATTAGCATATCATCACTGCAAATATTTATCATGTTTTGTGTTGGGAACATTCAAAATCTTCTAGCTATTTGAAAATATATAATAAATTGTTGTTAATTATTGTCACCCTACAGTTCTATAAAATACTATTCTATCTAGCTGTAATTTTGTATCCATTAATCAACCTCTCACTATCGCCTCCTCCACTCTATGATTCCCAGCCTTTAGTTAACACTCTTCTACTCTCTACTTCTCTGAGAACATTGGTAGTTTGCGCATATGGGTGAAATACTCAATACTTTATGTACTTGGCTTATTTCACTTAACATAAAATCCTCGGCTGGGCGCGGTGGCTCAGGCTTGTAATCCCAGCATTTTGGGAGGCCGAGGCAGCCAGATAACGAGGTCAGGAGTTCCATACCAGCCTGACCAACACAGTGAAACCCCATCTCTACTAAAAAAAAAAAAAAATTAGCCGGGCGTGGTGGCAGGTGCCTGTAATCCCAGCTACTGGGGAGGCTGAGGGAGGAGAATCACCTGAACCCGGGAGGCGGAGGTTGCAGTGAGCACAGATCGCACTACTGCACTCCAGCCTGGCCGACAGAGCAAGACTCTCAAAAAAAAAAAAGGAAAAATAGAAAACAAAATCCTCTAAGCTCATTCATGTTGCTGCAAAAGACAGAATTTCATTTGCTACAGCAGAATAGTACTACATTATGTATATATACCACATTTTCTTTATCCATTGATGAACACTTAGTTTGATTCCATATCTTGTCTATTGTGAATAGTGCTGCAGTAAACATGGGAGTGCAGATACCTCTTTGACGTACTGATTTTATCTCCTTTGCATATAAACCTAGTAGTGGACTTGAGGGATCATGTGGCAATTCTATGTTTTGTGTTTTGAGGAACCTCCATACTGTTTTCCATAATGGCTATACTAATTTAAATTTCCACCAACAGTGTAAAAGAGTTCCCCTTTTTCTGCATGCTGGCAGGATTTGTTATTTTTTGTCTTTTTGATAATAGGTGGTCTACCTGGGTGATATGATATCTCACTGTGGTTTCGATTTGCATTTATTTCCCTGACGATTAACAATGGCAGAACTTTTTCATGAACCTGTTGGCCATGCCTATGTCTTCTTTTGCAAAATGTCTATTCATCTCATTTGCCCATTTTTTAAAAACTGGATTATTTGATTTTTTAGTTGTTGTTTTGTTGTTGTTTGACTCCCCTGTATACTAGGGATATCAATCACTTGTTGGATGAATAGTTTGCAAATATTTTCTCTTATTCTACTGGCTGCCTTTTCATTCTGTTGATTGTTCCCTTTCCCGTGCAGAAGCTTTTTAGTTTGATGTAATCCTATTTGTTTAGTTTTGCTTTTGGTGCCTGTGCTTTTAATATTTTATCCATAAGATCTTTTACCCACAACAATATCCTGAAGGCTTTCTCCTGTGTGTTCTTCTTGTAGTTTTATAGTTTCAAGTATTCCATTTTAGTCTAATTCACTCTGAGTTGATTTTTTGTATATGGTGAGAGAAAGAGGTCTAGTTTCATTCTTTTGTGTATGTTTATTCAGTTTTCCCAGCACTATTTATTGAAGAGACTGTCTTTTCCCCAGTGAGTACCCTTGGGCGTCTTTGTTAAATATCAGTTCCCTATAAATATGTACATTTATTTCTGGGTTCTGTACTCTGTACCATTGGCCTGTGTGTCTGCTTTTATGCCAGTACCATGTTGTTTTGGTTCTATAGCTTTGTAGTATATTTTGAAGTCAGATAGTGTGATGTCTACAGCTTTGTCCTTTTTACTCTGGATTGCCTTGGCTATTCAGGCTCTTTTGTTATTGCATATGAATTTTGGATTTTTTATCCTTTTTTGTGAAGAACGTCATTTGTATTTTGATAGGAATTGCACTGAATCTATAGATCACTTTTGGTAGTACAGTCACTTTCACAATATTAAATTCTCTAATTCATGAACATTAGGTGTATTTCCATTTGTTTGTGACCGCTTCAATTTTTTTCATCACTGTTTTATAGTTTTTCTCATAGAAATATTTTACCTCCTTGGTAAATTTATTCCTAGGTAATTTTTTGTAGCAATTGTAAATGAGATTGTTTTCTTGATTTCTTTTTCAGCGAGTTCATTGTTGGTGCCTAGAAATGCTACTGATTTTTGTATGTTGATTTTGCATCCCACAACTTTACTGAATTTATCAATTCTATGACTTTTTTGATAGAGCTTTTAGGGTTTTCTCTATATCTGATTATGTTATCTAAAAAGTGGGACAATTTGACTTCTTCCTTTCCAAATTAGATGCCCTTTCTTTCTTTCTTTTGCCTAATTGCTCTGGCTAGGACTTCCAGTACTATGTTGAGTAAAAGCGGTGAGAATGACTACCTTGTCTTGTTTCAGTTCTTAAAGGTAAAACTCACCTTTTTGCCATTCAGTATGATATTTACTTTATTGTGTTAAGGTATGTTCTTTCTGTACTTACATTTTTGAGAGCCTTTATCATGAGAAGAAGTTAAATTTTATCAAATGTTTTTCCTGCATCTATTGAGATGATCACATAGACTTTGTCCTTCATTCTGTTGATGTAATTTATCCCATTTTTTGATTTGCTTATGTTGAACTACCCTTGTATCCCTGGACCAAATCCTACTTGAGTATAGTGGATCACTTTTTTTATTTTATTAATATTTTTTTGAGACAAGAGTCTCGCTCTGTTGC
This sequence comes from Mandrillus leucophaeus, assembly GCF_000951045.1. Taxonomy (NCBI): domain Eukaryota; kingdom Metazoa; phylum Chordata; class Mammalia; order Primates; family Cercopithecidae; genus Mandrillus; species Mandrillus leucophaeus. The sequence continues at coordinate 334,519 of NW_012106341.1, forward strand.
CCAGGGTGGAGTTCAGTGGTGCTCTCTCAGCTCACTGCAAACTCTGCTTCCAGGGTTCAAGTGATTCTCCTGCCTCAGCCTCCCCAGTAGCTGGGAATACAGGTATGTGCCACCACACCTGGCTAATTTTCGCCATGTTGGCCAGGCTGGTCTCAAACTCCTGACCTCATGTGATCTGCCCGCCTTGGCCTCCCAAAGTGCTGAGATTATAGGCATGAGCCACTGGGCCTGGCCATGAAGGACATTTTTAATGTACTACTGGATTTGATTTGCTAGTATTCTGTTGAGAATTTTTGTGTTCATCAGGGATATTGGCCTGTCGTTTTCTTTTGTGTGTGTGGTCTCTTCTCTAGTTTTGATAGCAGGGTATTGCTAGCCTCATATGACTTTAGAAGAATTCTCTCCTTTTTAATTTTCTGGTAAAGTTTGCAAAGCACTGATATTAGTTTCTTAAATGTTTGGTAGAATTCAGCAATGAAGCCATCAACTGTAAGGAGGCTTTTCATTACTGGGTGAATCTCATTATCAGTAATTGGTCTGTTCTATTTTTCATCTTCTTTTTATGGAACGTTTCAGGAAATGTGAACTAACATACAATGACAGAAATCAGATCAGTGGTTACCTGGAGATGGGTGATGGGGTAGTACAGGAGGTAATGAGTGGTTACATGGAGATCAGTGTTGGGGTTGTATAGGAGGGTCCGGTGGAGGGGGGGGGATTATAAAGGGGAACAAGGAAACTTTGGGGAGTAATGGATATGTTCACTACCTTTATCAAGGTGATTGTTTCACTGATTTACATATGTGTCAAAATTCATCAAATTGTAGAGCACATATGTACAGTTTATTATATGTCAATTATATCTCAATAAATCTGTTTAAATAAATTAAGTTCACCTTTTACTAATTATGACTGAGAGTACTTGGACTCTCTGGAATTTACTTTCTTTATTTGTGAATGACAATAATAATTGAGTCCCATGTATCCTTAAGGTTACTAGAGGGATCAACTGAGATGATTTTTAAATGATTTACAAATTGGAAAGAACCATCTGTACAAAATATACTATTTCTGTTGACATAATTATTATTAATTTCAAAAACCCTAGATGATCAACTAGCAAATCAGTGATTTCTGGTGGAAAAGAGGCATGTGGAAAAATGGAAAAGTCCTGAGAAGCAGAGAATTCAGTTTGGCATGCTTGAATTCTGAATAGAGTCAGTGACCCCACCAACCTTTGACTTATATTAGTGATTTTCTGTCCTCAACTGCCAACATTAGTCCTTGCCACCTTAGCTCATTTCGATTCAAACATAAACTGCACTTTTATTTATTTCATTTCTCTTGTCTTTCTCCCAGGAGAAGTGTATAGAAGGAGTGGCCAAGACAGTTATGACAAATAAGCAGTGAAACCCAAGTGGCCTCCATGGTCCTCCCTGCTACCCTGAGCCAAGTCAGTTTAGCTCAAGACCCCTGCTCTTTCAACAGTTCTCTGGCTGATAAAATTCAGAGCACTCATCAAGACTTTTGTAAATTCTCTCACAAAATCCATGCTCATGGGCTCCCCTGGCTTCGGGACTCTGGCAAATGGATGTAGTGTCTCTATTTATAACAACATCTCTTGAGACATTAAAGTCCCATCACTGGTTTCCACTAAAGGCGTAGATCTATAGGTCATGAGTTTAGTAGCTCTTACTGGAGAATTGAAGGTCAATCATAGCAATTACTTTACAGACCATAAAGCTTTTGTCATCTATCTGAACCTCATACTTCCTCCTTGCTGTACGGTTCTGGCAGCTTGAAAAACTTCTTTTCTAGGCAGAATGATTCTCCCTCAGAAGCCTCGAGACTCAGACATGCCCAGGTCCGTGGACCTTTCTCCCATCATAGGCATAGATCGAGGAATTTTTCTAATAAAGACAATTCCCTTCTAATTCTGTTACCAGCTATTAAGCAAATAACTATTTTTAAATCTCAATTGTTACTGTAGGATGTTAAGGCAATTCAGAGTTAGAAATTATATAATAATGTTCCCTAGAAAGATATTCAAAACCAGCCTTAAGCCAAATAGAAGGATTTGAAGTTCTTTGCCCTTTTACTTACAAAGCATAGCCCCTTTCCTTTTTCCAGATATATTTCCCTTCCCTTCTAATCTATGTGTATTTCTTAACTATCATTATTTTTCTCAGAAATGTTTAACTGAGTCTTTCATGTCTCAGGTAAGGAAGGGTAATAATTATTTAAGGTGTGACAGGTCGCATCTATATTTTTAAAGGATAATTATGTAGAATTGGCTGCAGAATGTTTGGCATTTTTTGGGCAAGGTACCACTCTTTCATGGGACCTGAGATGATGACTATAATTATATGAGCAATTCACCTCTTTATAGATGTAAAAAACACAATAAATTGCAAGTAGCAATTGATTAGAATCGTGTATAAGCCAGATTCACTCAATTATCACGTAAAAATATATCATCAGAAAAAGGGTCATTGATGTGTGTATCTTCTGTATTTAGATAATTGAAGTCATATGTCTCATGACTTAAAATCAAATTAAAATATAATACCTAAAGAAAAAGGCCACATTTTCCCCTAGGTACTAGCAGCCGAAGATAGGTTAGTTGAATTCAAGGTGAATGAAGTTGGTATTTATTTATAGAGATGAATGTGATTTCATATTTAAGGTTATATAATAGTTTTAGAGCTAGTATTATGGTCCATAGTCTGAGGTCTGGCATTAGCAGTGAGTTTGGTCTTACGTTACTTGTTATTTGAAGTGCACCTGTAATTTCTCAATGCCAGTGAGCTACATGAAGATTACATAATCTCTATTTTCCAAGTACAGAAACAAAAATTTCAGGTTTGGTTGTAGAACTTCTCTTGAATGTGAGCTCACACTCAACATCAGGCCACAGAACCAGAAATCAGAGGTCACTTCCTAAAGCCATTTTCTTTTGAATATTTGCAAATCTTGATTCAATTCATTAATACTTTCCATATCATAACTTCCATATACTTCTTCATGCATAAATTACAATTGCAGACTTTACAATTTCCTTCAAAGTCTAAATATTTGAGTTTTAGATTCTGCAAGACAAGCAAACTACCTAAAATTTAGTAACAGCTATAGTTATAATCAACTTTGCTCTCTTTGTTCCCGAATCAGCCCTCATTCATCATTAAAGAGGTTGTCCTCTGTGGGTCTTTATCAGCTGAACTCTCACTCCAGCAAAAATGGGTCTTTCCTTCTGGCTCCCTCATCAATTGATCATTCTCATTTTCTGGCACACCCACATCCCTTTACACGCAGTATCCATCACTTGCCTGCTTAAGGCTCAGACTTATACTCTGTCGTTCCCCAGCTCTGCCCTGCCAAGCAGAGACACTGCATTGCCCCCACTCCCTTGTTGACTGGCTTCCAGGTAGGCTCAGTCAGTGGGAGACACTGGAGAATGACTGGAGTGTGGGAGAGGGGAGAGGCCAAGGCATCGCTTTCTCCCTCACTCTGCCTCAGGGTAGGGCTGCAAGCTCACCACAGCAGCAGTATCTTCTCCATGGTCACACAATTAGTCAGATGGCTTCTCCCTCCCTGCATGGCTAAGCATCTTCCAGACGGCCCTTACCGTGGGTGAAGCTCCAGCTAAATTGTCCCAGTTTCTAGGCTCTGGTATCCCCATGAGTAAATGAGTATCGGAGTACATAGCCCTGAGATTTGAACAAATATAAGTCCCTCAAAAATGAATGTTTAAAGTTAATATCATCAGGTTTATCTTGTTAATAGCATATACCCTTGGTAGCGGGTGATGAGAATGGTACTTTACTCATGTGGTCTTTCTTCCCCAAACCTACAACCCCAGTCTAATCATGACAAAAACATCACATATGCCCAGTTTGGAGGATATTCTACAAAATACCTGAGCAGTACTTCTTCCAAATTAATGATCTAAATATTTTCACAATAGTATTTACTATTTTATTCCTTAAAAACAGTGAGACTGTAATGAAGACTTAATTATAGTGAAAATTGAAAGATGTATTGAAAATACTATACTTAGTATCTTAAAGTCTTGTTGATTTGGACCTCACTAATACATACAAACATTCATACCCATGTAACATACATAATTTATACCTATGTGTGTTTTGGGGTAGGACTACTTTGTTGCTGATTTCAAAAGCCAAATAAAATATCATGTGTAGTTCGATCCCAGCACAACATAAATAATATAACTTTCAAAAAATAAAAATAATATTTATTTTATATATATATATCTTTTATTCCACCCTATTATATATTTTCCCCAAACTTAATTATCCTCCAAACTACAACTAACAAACTATTCAAAAGACAAACTGCATGTGTTACTTCCATATCTTTGCTCCCCACTCATCTCAACATTTAGCAACTAAGATGGAAGCCACATTTTTTTATAATGTAATCTTAGAACTGGCATCCCGCCACTTTCACCATATGCTATTGGTCACACAGATCAACCTTGATACAACTAGGGATGGGGAGCTACAGGAAGTCAGGATCACTGGGGATCACCTGTGAGGTTGGCTACCTTGGAACAATAAGCTATTGATATTGGACTCTTTCTTCCTCCTCACTCATACATAGCACCCTGAATCCATGTGCAGTAACTGATAAGAATGGATATTTGTTCCATCACTGGAAAGAAAAGGGGATTTATTTATTTATTTATTTTTGATGAGGCAGGCGGAAGGGAGAGATGAGGAAACCAGAAGAAAAAATTTGGTTCTTTGGTTGATCTAGAGCCCTGGACTGAATGTGGGTCACTAGGATGGAAGAAGGACAAGCTAAAAACATTGCCCCTTTACGCAATTTCACACAATGGAAGAACCAGTTTTAAGAAAATCTTTGTGTAGTTCAGCCTAGAAGCTGAAAGAATTTCTAGCCCTTTTGTGAAATTCTGTACAAAAGAAGAAGTGCATTAAGGTCTAGAGGACAAAGAATAGAAGAAATTTGACATAAAACTAGCTCTCACCTGTGGAACAGGGCCACTCCAGTCTCTGAGCCTCTGGGATCAGAACATTTGGCATTCTGTGTGATTCCTCCTTCAGAGACTCCCAGAAAACACTCCCACAGTGATCCCCATTTAAGTTCCTGCTTGGGCAGAGAGGAAGAGAGAGGTATCTGTAACAAAGACATAAAGGTAAATGTGAATTAATTTTGTAGGCTCAGGTAGGTGAGATCAAGCTACCAATCTCTGTCTTGGGACTCTCGCTTACTTTTTAAAATTCCAGACCATATGTATACAGGTGACTTCTGAATATGTATCTTTAGTCTTAGTCTGTCTTCTAATCCTCAGAGCAGCATGTTCAAAAGCTGGACATTTGTGTCTACTTCCCAGTGGCCCCTCAAACACATGACAACAATCAATATTTGCTTCTCTTCCTAACATTTTTATTTCTATTAATAATACTTTTACTCTCCTAGTCAATTTTTAAATTTTTAACCTATTACTACTCAAACCTTTCTACCCAAACTCCCTAGGATCCATAAGGGTGATTCTGACTGTTAGGAACAGAAACTGTGTCCAAAATGGACTCAAACTATAGGAAATGGTTATCCTGCCTAACTGCAAATCCAGAGGCAGTATGGAAGCTAAGAGAGAAGAAGGAAGGAGGAGTTTCTAATCAACAGACCAATCCCATCAACTATGGCTTGGGTTATTTCAACCCCTGTGCTCTGTTGCTTCATCCTAAGTCTAGGTCTCTTTATGGTCACATCTCTTTACGATGCTTAAAGTGACAATTAGGACAACACTGCTAGTTCCAGCCAGAGGGAGAAATCATGTTCGCATTGGATTATAAATACTTCCCTTCCTGGGCCAGTTTTGCTTGCAAGACTGCCTATGAATTCTAAAGAGTTTTGAGGTAAAGGCTATGCAGTGGTTTACTTAAACTAATGAGAATCCATCCCAGGAGAAGACAGGTAGAGTCATATGCTCCCCAAGCTGTGTAAGAGACACTTGGATGCCTAAATACAGTCATGTTTCTATGAGAAAGAAGATGTGAATGGATCCCAGCTCAACCAGAGTGATCAACAGGATGACAGATATCATAGTCAGATTGACCTCACATTATCTCCCTAAAGTGCAAATCTGATATTGTCACTATGATTCTTTGTTGTCTTATAAACAACAGTTAAAATGATTTTATACTGAATATACATTTCCTTTATACTCTGGTCCTAACACAGCCTTAAAGCATGAATATTCCTTATACTCCAGCCAGACTAGGTCATTCACCATTCCTCTAATAATGCTGCACTCCATCTCATGTTCTTGACTTTGTGGACATTAATATTTCCATTGGGATTTTCACTAACCCTTGTTTCCATCAGCTAAGTTATTGCTTATACTGTCTATGGCAGTAGCTCTTAAAGGTAGCTAGATATTATAATCACCTGGGAGATTTTTAAAAATTACCTATGCCTGGGATCCATAGAGTTTCTGATTTAATAGATCTGGGGAAGGGCAAAGACACTATTTTTTGTTTGTTTTGTTGTGTTTTGAGTTTTCAAATTTTGGTTTTTGATTTAAACCTCTCAAGGTGATTCTCATGTTCAGCCAGGATTGAGGACTACTGCTCCAGAACAATGAATCATCCTCTCACACACACAGCTGAAGGTAAATCTCTTCTGCTCTTACGCCTCTGCAGCACTTGCATCACTCTCTCTTACTGGCTTCTGTTGTAGTTACATGTGTGCCGCACTCAACAATGTTCCCAGATTGCAGGTAAATTCTTTGGGCACAAGGTCCCTGCGATATTACCTACCACATAGTCTAGCATATAGTAGGTAATAAAAATCAATTCATGAAAAATAAGTACACAAACACAGAAATATTTAAAATAAAATAATACTTTTCAATAATAGAATAAAGATGTACACTTTGTACCATGCAATGTTTTGTCAGACTGTCAGAAATTCAAAATAGCTTGTCACCACCTCTGGGACCTCACTAAAGAATAATAATGATGAGAGGGACTTTGCTGATATATACAAATTAAGCCTCGCTTAACTGTTGTCCCACTCGATAGAATCCGTAGATCCAAAAGGACTTCTAACTTCAAACCATAAGAATCAATTCTCATCAGTATATCCATCTAAACACAGTTTTTTTAATCCAAAGATTCTTAAAGAAACACAAAGTATTAAATATTCACTCTGTGCTCAGTTCTTTGCAAATCCCTTTCAAACATTATCTCATTTAATTCTCAGAACAATCTGATGAGGGATATAATATCATCACTCAGTTTACAAATGAGGAAATTGAAAAGATAATAAAGGTGCATAGGGTTACACAGTTGGTAAATGGCAGACTTGGGATTCAAACCCAAGTCCGTCTGATTCCAAACCCAAACCCTACTTTCTCCACCAGAGAATGCTCCTGAATGTTCAAAATTCTTCATGTAAAACACAAGCTCTTCTGAATAACGTATCAGTCTTTTTTTTTTTCAAAATGACCTACAGTGACAAGCCAAATTAATTATCTCTAATACAAATGACTTCTTAAAACAGAGACTTGATATCCAATAATTTTTGAATTCAGGAAAATAATGCTAGAAGCCAATCTCCATAATAGAATCCCTTCCCTCTCCCAAAATGTAATTGTGACAGTGCACTGATAGACCCAGTGAGAAGGATGGGGACTTCAAGAATCTTCTACCAAAAGAGTAATATAGAAAAGAGCTGACAGATAAGAACTACCTATCACTCTTCATATTGGTAATCCTCTTTAGGATTAGTTTGCATCCATAAAGTTCTCAAGACTTCGAATTGGGAAAAGCTTATTGAACTTTCATTTAATATATATTTTAAATAAAAATAACTCAGGTTCAGGTGATAGCTCCATGCCACCAAAGAACGAACATTTTTTTTTACATAAAAGTCTTGTTATACGAGATTCATGAACTCCATTCTCTTTGATAACCGCCGGCATATTTAGATAATTGATCATGTGTGCTGCCCTTGGGTTCCTAGTGACTGTCAATTAAGTTTGTTCTTAATGTCGCTGCATGGAAATGGCTACAAGCAAAGAAAGATGACATTGCTGCTTTAGGGTGATAGGATTTGAAAAATATCATGACAAATGCTTCTGGCAACTCACAGCAGAATATTCAGATGTAAATTCCACTTTACATCAACAGTGTCATATTTATATTTGACAGCCCTGATTGCCTACTAGGGAGGTCCTTTTTAGAGATTAGGTTGAATAAAATGCTGGCTTTTAAATTAAAATATTAATCATTAGGAATGGCAGCAGTTACTTGATCACTTCATTGAAGTCTTGTGGAAGGTTTTGTTTTTTTAAGGAAAGTAAGTTTATTTGAAAGAAGCAGAATGATAGTGAAAGACATGTTGTCTTTTTGGATTTAAGGATACCTGAAGGTGGTAGCCACTTCATTATTTTGTTGAGTTGTTGCCTTATTAACGGGATGTATCTATCATGTCTCTTCCTGTTTCAAGTGACTGAATCCCCAAGTGAATGAGCCAAAGTAGACAATGGGAAATTTATTGGCTCATATAACCCATCTGCTGAAAAGGCAGAAGTGGACCTGACCTCTGGGGCTGAAACCAAGGACTCAAATCCCTTTATCTGAATGCTCGACCTCTTGCATTTTCTCGTCGGCTTCGTTTCCTCAGATCATATTCTCCACGTAGCAAGACATCACTCTGGGTTTACCTGGGTCCATACCCCCAGGACGTATGACTAGAGAAGAAAAAAGGCTCTCTTTTCACATCCTGAATTTGAAAAGTCCCCACATAGGAATTGGATTGTCCCAGGTTGGATGACCTGCCCATCGCTTAGATCAGTCACAAGAACAAGGACTAAAAAGTTATGTAGACCCTTCCCACCACCAGTAGCTAGGAAAAGAGTTTCTGTTGTCAGAACAGAGAGAGGTCTGGATAGACAAAACAAGAGCTATTCTGTAGAATAAAGATGATTGAAGCAGTGCAAAAAAAGAAAAAAGATCTTACCATATTGCCATATTGCTTATGATCATGCTGAACAAATGTATTGATATAGTAATAGGCCTTTTTTTCTTTGTTGGTCCTCATGTTAAATTGAGTCGAGTGATTTACAAGTTCATTCTTGCCTATCTTAAGTGAGGGGCACTACTTTTAGGTAAGCTAAAAGAATACAGGATCTTCAGTTTTTCCTTTTTGAACATAATGTGTATTCGAGATTACTGTTGTCCTAATTAGAATTATTTTCCAACCAACAAGGGAAAACTACCATCTTAACAACTTCATAATGGTTACTTTTCCATCCATGGGACGCCACATTAAAATTTTAAAGATATTCTTTGTACAGATTGCAGCCAGGTTGCATGCATTAAACTACTGCTCAGGCAAGTAACACGTGTTTGGGATAATTATGCTGTTTTCCCTTTTTATTTATGAAGTGTCACATTAAAGTTTAAACCAAGATTTATCATTGAGTGTGGCTATCTCATGCATAGCAAACAGCAGTTGTCTCTTCTGTCTGGTTGTTGAGTGTTAAATTCAGCTTTCAAAACCAGCTGTTTAGTATTTAAAGAGAAAGTAAACCAAATTAAACACCAAAGAGCTTGAAATGAATATAACATACTCAGGCAAACAGTCAGCTTGAGGCTTGCTATTTCATTGAACAGTTAATAGAAGAATTGCATAAATTATTCATGATAAAAAGTAGACTCTGCTTTCACTGTATTTCTACATCCTAACATTTCTAATGCTGATTTTTCTAATGCAAACTTTCTGGGTGGCTGGATTCTGCAATAATTCTTGAATCCACTGACATATCAGTTTGTAAAATTATGTGAAAATGAGGAGTAAAAAACAATTCAAAATTTAGATCCTTAAGAGGCCAAAATACTCCATTTCATCCTTCATTAAATCTGCCATATCACCTGTTTCTCTTGGTCAAAACATGTGATATGTGCAAAACTAAGCTGGCTCCTTAGAAAATCAAGCTAGAAAGAAAGAGGAGGTATCTGGAGTTGGGTCAGGTTTCAGGAAGGATGCTTTGGAAGTACAGGTAATCATGCAAGTTCATGATGCAAGGGAACACAGGGTACCGCACACAGGTTTGGCCTAGGAAGATGCTATCCAAATATGAATTTGAACTTACAGCTGCAACTCGCCTTCCAAGTTCCAGGCTCATTTATTGACCTGCTTGCTTCTTTCAACAAGTATGTACTGAGGACCAGCAATGTGCCAAGAGGACGTGAAGGTGAAGAAAACAGACCCACAGGATGCTGAGAGTCTAGCAGGAGCAAGGTAGATGAATCAAATCGTCACATAAATGTCAGAAGGGCTCTGAAGAAAAACAACAAAACAAAACAAAATGGAATAGTGAGGGAGCACTGAACAAAAGCACCTGGGCAGAGTGGCTGACAGGGAAAGCATCCCTGAGAAGGGATTTCAGCTGAGAACCAAAGGACGAGGAAGAATTCCCAAGGCCAAGTGGGAGGGAAAAGAAAGATCACTCTTGGGAGAGGAGGGAGAGAACAGAGCACTTTGTGGGAGTCCAGATGCCACCAGTGTGACTGTGGCATCCCCTGGAAAGAACAATGTTAAATGAGAATACGGAGAGAACTTCCAGGGTTGGACCACACTGGTTCTGTAAGATTTTAATCTTTGTTCTAAGAGCAAGGGGAAGATTTTCGAGCCTTTAAAGATGGGAATGGAGGCTAGAGAGGGATGGAGAATGGCAACACAATTAGATGTGCATTTTGACAAAGTGGCTTTGGTTGCCTCCTCAGTAGTTTTCATTTATTAGCAGATGCCCCCTACATCCTGTTGCCCAACCCAGAAGATGAAAATCGTCTCCACCCTCCACCTTTGGACTCTGTAGTTTTGGAGTCTACCTTCCAGAAAGTTGGAGTTAGTCCACTGTTTTTGCTTGGTACCCAGTCTTCCTTTGCTCATGACTTCATCCTTCTTGCCTGGATTACAAAAATGCCTCCACAGTGGCTTCCCTGCCTTCAGTTCAGCCTCTGCCTGACTCCCCTGTTAGTTCTTTAACATAAATCTGATCAAGTTGCTTCCCTGCTTAAAATTCTTTATTGAGTCTGGTTCCCCTTGCATTCAGCAAAGTTCAAATACCTTATTATGGTACGTGCATCTCCGTGGTGATCCTGCCTATGTTTACTCCGCTAAAATGTCAGTTCCCTAAAACCTCCATGCTAGTCCATGCCTCCACACATTTGCTTTTCTGTTTTCTCTGTTAGAAAGTGCTGCCGGCCCACGTTCCCTCCCCACCCGAAACAAACACACATCCTCATGTGGTTAACTCCCATGTGACCTTCACAACTCCACTGAAGTTCTCACAGTCATTTATTGAGCAAATATTAAGGGTGCTCCTTATATATGTGATGATTCTATTGTGAGCAGAGTTAACCAGCTCTTCCCTTCACATGGGCTTACAGTCTAGACCAGCATGGTACAAGAGAAATGTAATATGAAATATAAATTCCAGTTGCATATGTAATTTTAAATTTTTTTAGTAACTACATTTAAAAAACAAAAAGAAACAGGTCAAATTAATTTACATATATTTTGCTTAACCCTCTAGATCCAAAATGGCATTATTTCTACATGCATTCAGTATTCAAAATTATTAATGAGATGTTTTATATATTTTTTTGCACTATGTCTTTGAACTTACATTTTACAGTTACTGCACATTTCAATTCAGACCAACCACACTTCAAGTGCTCAAGTGGCTAGTGGCAACCAGACTGGGCAGCACAGCCCTAGACAAAGAAATACATAATTACAACCTGGGCTAAGTCCTCAGGAGGTCAAGGCCAGAGATTATAAAGGTAGGGGAAGTGAATATAAATTGGAGAGAGAGCAGAGCTCCTTTTGAAAAATAACACTCCAGCTGAAACCTCAAGAATGGCTGGCATTAAGTTGGTGGAGTAGGCACCTCCCCATTGCTTTTAGAAGAAAGACTAACATCCCACGGGGCCACTTGGTCCAACCCCGGAAGTTCTGTCCATAGCCTCATTTTGCGTTGTTCTTCCAGGAAATGCCCTAGTCACACTGGCCATGTCTGGGCTCTTTCAGTGTGCTCCATTCCCTCCCTCCTCTCAGAGGAATGATCTTTCTTGTCCCTTCAACTTTGGCTTTGGGAATCCTTCCTTCCTCATCCTTTGGTTCTCAGCTGAAGTCACTTTCTCGGAGGTTTCCCTGTCTGACCTCCCTGCCCCCAGAGTTTTCCCTGTTGAGGGAGCAGCATATGCAACAGCCCTGAGATAGGAAAGAGCTCAGTGAATCAGAGAAACTGGGAGAGGGCTGGCCAGGCAGGGATGCACCAGATGAGGAAAGATTGTGGGGGGCCTCGAGAGTCACCCAAGGGGTTGAGATTATATGCCAGATGCAGTTGGAAGCCAGAGAGAGGACTTTAGCAAGTTCACATCACTTTCATCAGGCCCGTTCTTTATGACCCCACCACACCAGCTACACAATCCAATCCCAGTCATGTCCCTCTCTTCTGGCTTCTGTATTAACCATGTTTTTGGATTCTCTATTGACTATTTGACATCCCTTATTCCTAATCTTTCCATGAGTATGCTGCATCACAGGACCAGACTAACAACCTGAGTTTTCATGGGTTCACAAAAAGCATGTCACAATTCCCCCAACCATTCACCATGATCTGTTTCCCCTTAGTACCTGATATGGTTTGGATTTACGTGCCTGCCCAAATCTCATGTGGAATTGTAACCCCCACTGTTGAAGGAGGGGCCTGGTGGCAGGTGATTAGATTATGGGGGTGAATTTCCCCCTTGCTGTTCTCATGACAGCATTGTCACAAGATCTGGTTGTTTTAAAGTGTGTAGCATCTCCCCAGCTCTGTCTCTTTCTCCTTCTCCAGTCATGTGAAGTGCTGGCTCCCTCTTCACCTTCCACCATAATTGTAAGTTTCCTAAGGCCTCCTCAGATGCCAGCATTATGTTTCCTGTACAGCCTCTGGATCAGTGAGCTAATTAAACCTCTTTTCTTTATACATTACCCAGTCTCAGGTATCTCTTTATAGGAGTGCGAGAATGGACTAATACAGAAAATTTGTACCAAGGAGTGGGGCAGAAGATAGGGATGTCTCTACCTAGTTGCTTCCCACCACTACGAACATAAAGGCACTATCCCAATTTCTCTATCTGCTTCCAGCCCCCAAGTGTGACACCCAGGTGTGTGGCCCTGTGTGGTGTGCTGTGCCTCTCATTTCTGAGAAAACTGTGTTAAAAACTTTCTTTCAATGGCTGGGCACTGTGGCTCATGCTTGTAATCCCAGCACTTTGGGAGGCCGAGGTGGACGGATCACGAGGTCAGGAGATCGAGACCATCCTGGCTAACACAGTGAAACCCCGTCTCTACTAAAAATACAAAAAATTAGCCGGGCATGCTGGCGGGCACCTGTAGTCCCAGCTACTCAGGAGGCTGAGGCAGGAGAATGGCGTGAACCCGGGAGGCAGAGCTTGCAGTGAGTGGAGATCCTGCCACTGCTCTCCAGCCTGGGAGACAGTGAGACTCCGTCTCAAAAAGAAAACAAAAAACAAACAAAAAAAAACTTTCTTTCAATGTCACTAAGGTCTCGATTTCATTGCTCAGCTACCATTACAAATTAAGACGCAGGCCCAATTCAGTCTCCCATAGCTTCTCTACTAATACTAATTAGCATATGGGCAATTAATTGGCTTGGTGTTGGTTTAATGCCTGTCTTCCTCACTGGTCTCTAACCTTTGTGAGACAGGAATGGCACCTTTTATCACTATTTCTCCAGCATGCAGCACAATGGGTGTTGGGTTGGGGAAGTTGGATGTCCTTCAGAAGAGCTCTTCCCCATTCTGTGCAGGGGAGAGGGTTCACAAGCCCATGCAGTGTGGCAGGCCTGCAAAGTTGAAGAGGTCTAGGCAGGGAAACTAGGTTAAGACCCAGTTATGTGGACTGGACCACAGACAGGTCATGAGTAATGCAGGCTGCCTTTCAGTGAACATTCACATACTCAGGGCCTACCACAATTGCTTGGATACTGGTTCTATAGAAAGAAGAAAAACTACCAACTACACCTGCTACCTCATTGTCCTGCCTCAGTAAGGATGGGCACAATTGAGGCAGCAGCGGCAGGCAAAATCATCAGTGATGCCAGCAAGAATAAGCTAGGGGAGGTTTGGGTTAACAACAGGGGTGCACACAGAGTCAGTCTCATTCGTCTCTCTCTCTCCCTCCCTTCCTCACACAAAGTCAATTTCATTCCTCTCTCTCTCCCTCCTTCCCTTCTTCTCATCTTTCCTCACCTTTCTGATATTCAGAGGAGACAAGGATGCATTTAAAGGAAGGCATAGCAATAAGACTCTACTTACATGATACCTAGAACAAATAAATTTGACCAATGCCTACACAACCAGCTATTTTATCTCCAAAACTAAAGTAAGGAGAGAGGGTGACAATGGAAAGATTCGACTCTTGAACAACTTTTTAAATGTTTATGGGTCATCAATGTTTCATATATTTAGAATGTACAGGACTTAGTTTTGAGGCTTTCGATTTATCTACACAGGAGACGAACTTGATGAAAATCTAAAATAAAAACACCCCACTTCAAAAGACCTAAAGTTGGCCTACTATTTTGAAGCACAGTTTTCTTCTACTAGCAAAATTAATTTTTCAGAATATACTATGCAATAAAACATCATAGTGTACACAATGAATAAACAGTGTCACTACTGGATTAACTACCCAAGGGCATAGTAGGATTTATAATTAGAGCTTCACTTTAATAATGAAGGTCAGAGGCTGGAGACACTAAAAGTACTGCATTATTTGATTTTAGATGTTAAACAATGAATTATTTGAAGCTATGACAATCTCATTTATATATATGGTCCCTTCAGATCATAACTTACTAGATTACAATATTTAAGCAGCATTCTCCTGACTGTACATCATAATTTGTTTACCTCTTTTAAGTATCTAAACTTTAATTACTATGCGAGTCTCCCTTTTTAAATTTAATATAAAATTTCAAAGCAGAAAATCAAATCTAGTTTCTGTATTAATTATGGGAATTATCCAATTCCTTCCTAAGCATTGACAAGGCCTGAAACATACTAAACCTCTGGATGAACTCCTATCAACTTTGATTGTAATGAAAGGCTATGGTTTTCCCCTGGTAGCTAATTAGTTTTATTTATATAGCCACCTTTCATTCACGAACCTAAAAAACAAAGGAAATGTGTTTGAACCCATGTAAGGGCAGGGTGAGAGCTTCCTGTAAAGACATTATTTTCTGAGTTCTTTTAATGGAATATTAGATGAAGGGTTAGAAGCATATCCCTCTGAAAGTTTATTTCTTCCATTTCTTCAAAAGTGTTTTGAATCTAAATTCTGACATGAACTAGATTTGCTGAATTATGTTCCATCCTTATTTGTCAGTTTCCATTTTCCTTTTTTAGAATATGATTATGAAATAAAACTAATACATATACCTAGGAACTAAAAGAAACTGCCAGGGTAGTCAGCAGTGTTTTCAGCGTCTCTCATGTATTACAAGACATGGAATCTCATTGCTTTTTCCCCTGACATCTCTTTACACTCAACACTTACTTATCTATCTTTCAAAAGAATTCATATGTGTGTATGTATATAGATATACACACACGTATAAATGTATATACACACATATATACATACACACATAGGAACACTGATTCTTCTGCAGACACCGAAGTTGAATGGATAAGACAAATAAAACTGTATGGAAAGTATATGCCTTCACAAGGGTGTCTGAATGCAAAAATCCCACCCACTTCTGGCTATTGTTTTGCCAACAGCCACCATTCATATGCCATTGCTTTTCACAGAGGAAACTTGAACACCAACACTTCCCCCAGTGGCCTTAAAATGGCTAAGAATTATTTTAATGGACTAGAAGGAAGCTTGAAATACAATCAGATCCAACCTTCTTGAATCATGCTTAAACTATAGCAGATAAAAAGTTATTCTTTGACAGAGACTGGCAAAGAAATAGGGCACAGCCTCCACTAGCAAATCATTCTCATTTGTGGTAACACAAATGCTCAAGAAATTCTCCCCTGTAACTCTTTCCAAACCTTCATCCCTTAATGTCAACTCAAGTTCTACTCAGGACTTACGTGTGGCATAAAAACAAATAGACATTATCCTCTGCAAAACACCGTCATATGTATTTGAAGAAAACATTTAAATTTAACCCAGCCTCCTTATCTGCACTCAAACTGTTAACAAATTCCCTATTGGCTAGTGACTTTTTCTCCTACAAATAACAAATGTTCCTCTTTAACGGGGCGACTTTGCCTCATCTTCTGAACAGTTCTAAAAATACTGGAATATTATATAGGCTCTTACCTGTCAGACATTTGGCACTGGATTTTTCTCCCCTACTCCTGACTTTTCTTAAAGTCAGCATCCCTGTAGCTTCCTCTCATCTCATTGATAAATCTGGTTATTCTTGTATCTCTCCTCATGTGGACATGTGAGAATGGGTGAAGACAGTAGTCTCCTTATCCTAACTTCCTTGCATTTCCTTTCACAGAGCAGTAGCTGAAACATCTCAAACAGAAGTACACAGAACATTTTTAAGGAAGTGAATATGCATTCCACATAGTTATGTTTTTCCCCATCAGAAGAGAAGAAGTGTCCACTTTGTCCTAAGGAAGAGAGAAAATAGCAGCTTTCCAAAAGTTATTCCAACCTCCAACTTCTGGCCACTGTAGCTGTTACCAATACGTAAATACATCACGTTTCTTGGACAGCTGAGGTTGGCTTTAGCCATCTCCATTGTTTAAGGCTTTCCTCTTTCAGTTTCTTTCTGAAAGAGTTTGTCTCATGATAGTCTGACTTTGACTTGTTTAACTAGTAATAGTGTACTATAGAGTTTGTATTGGCTGCCTATTCAACAGCCATTTACTGTCTATGACAAAGCAATTTACTCCCTCTTTTGCTACCAAAATTTGCACAACTGTTAGATTCCTGGAGGCCCATTTTATAGATCTGTCCCCAGACACAGAAGATGAATGCTCATTGTGGTTATATCATAGCTCTTCGAGTCTTCCTGCTAATGACTGGTCTAGCATGGGTATGTGACACATTTCTCTCACATACAAGTTACAAAACTTACCTACAACTCAGATTCTTCACTCTACAGTAAAGATCAACAATACCAACACCAACACTCTCTCAGGGCTATGAATTTGCAACGAGATGTTTTACATACAGCCCATTGCTCAGCATTTCAGAAGTCTCCCTCCCTGAGTTCTGTGGGGACTCAGGGTTAGATTTCCATTCTAGGTTTAACGAGAGAGAGATTCATGAATGTGCCTTCTACTCCTTGGTGGAATTATATACTGGTGTCATCTCGAGATGACATGCACCAAATTGAACATGCTAGTTGTATTAGGGTTCTCTAGAGGGATAGCAATAATGGAATAGATATATATATAAAGGGCAGTATAATAAGTATTAACTCACATGATCACAAGATCCCACAATAGGCCACCTCCAGGCTGAGCAGCAAGGAGAGCCAATCTGAGTTCCAAAACTGAAGAGAACTTGGAATTTGATGTTGGACGGCAGAAAGCACCCAGCACGGGAGAAAGATGTAGGCTGGGAGGGTAGGCCCATCTCTCTTTTCACATTTTTCTGCCTGCTTATATTCTAGCCATGCTGGCAGCTGATTAGATTGTGTCCACCCAGATTAAAGGTGGGTCTGCCTTTCCCAGCCCACTGACTCGAATGTTAATCTCCTTTGGCAACACCCTCACAGACACACCCAGGATCAATACTTTGTATCCTTCATTCCAATCAAGTTGACACGCAGTATTAATCATCACACTAGTGGTCACAGAGTAGAAAAAATGGAAAGAAAACAAGTCCTTGATGGTATCATTCCATTGTTGAATTAACTGATCCCTGAAATGCCTCTAGATTTCTTATTATGTAAGAATAAGAAATCTTACACAAACAATTTATTATAAAATTGTTTAATTGTATAAATAAATTGTTTGTTATTTAAAACACTATTAGTGTGGCTTTCCTTTACTCGCAGCTCAAATATCTCTAATTAATACAAAGGCATTTGCTTTTAAAAAATACAAGTTAAATTCAAACCGAAGAGAAATAATATTGTGGCTGTCCTTCCAGAATGTGATTTAAAGGAACATATCTAGAGCACCTACAATGCTCCGGGTATACAGCTACCCTCCCACTTTCCATCTTCGCAAGAGCCCTCTGAAACTAGTTATTTAATGTACAAGGAAACTGAGCAACAAAGTGGTCCAGTAACTTGCTCGAAACAACACAGCTTGGAAATGGAGGCACTGGGAACTCAAGGCTGCCTGACTCAGAGCCTGACCTTCTCTCATAAACCATTTTGCTTCCAAATAAACCAAAAGTTCTCCTGATGGACATAAAATGGCCAAAATAGTACTGCAAACCTGTTTTCCACAGGCCAATATTTTAACAAAGACCAAACAAGTGTCTGCCAGAGGCATGCAGAGCCCCTGAATGTTATTCCGTCTCTCCTGGTAGTCCGTATCCAGCTCATTCTTGTCCTCTAGAAGTCTGCAATAGAGGCAGGACTGCTTCTCATAAGTCAGCCCCGTAACTACCATCCTACCTACCTGCCCACAGCTGCCTGCCACTCACAAACACTCTCTTCACGAGCCTCAAGCTCCCACTGGTGTGCAGCTTCCAAGGAAATATCATGACTGTTGTTGAGAACCCCTGGATCCCACACGGAAGCCACTGAGCCAGGCCAGTATTTTTGAGAATACATATTTTCTTGGCTCCCAACAGTCACAGGATCCCTGCCTGAAGTTTTTTAAAAAAAGTAAAAACATTTTTTGTGGACAAAAGGCCATATTTTGTCTAAAAAAAATAAAGGCAAAGGATACATTTATTGGGACTAGAAAAACAAAATTCCAGTGGAAGATGTTTAAATTCAATTCAAATTCTGTCTGACAAGGTTTGAGTTATAACAAAGACTGAACTACCTCTCAGCTGCCATCTTTTAATTAGAATTGTGCTCTCAAAAGATATGTACGTGGTCCCTCCATTTAGAAGACTGGAATAGTATTTTGACACACTTGCAAAAATCATGTGGAAAGACAGTACCAGGAAGGGAGTTAATTTTAATTATCTATCAACTGCAAATTACTATAATATAGGATACATGTTTATACCTCCATTATGTATTTTTAGAAATTCATTATTATTAACTCCTGGACAGAAGAACTTCTGAAATGCTGAGCAATGGCCTCTATATAAAACATTTCATTGCAAATTCATAGGCCTGAGAGAGTGTTGGTGTTGGTATTGTTGATCTTTACTGTAGAGTAAAGAATCTGAGTTGTAGGTAAGTTTTGTAACTTACTGGTTATGGGCCCCTAACCCCTAATGTGATGGTATTTAGAGGTGGGCCTTTGGGAGGTAATTAGGTTTAGATGAGGTTAATGTGAGGGTGGGTCCTTATGATGGGATTAGTGCCCTTCTAAGGGAAAGACACAGTAAGAAGTCCACAGCTGTCTGCAAACCAGGAAGCAAGCCCTCACCAGGGCCTGTGCTAGCAACTTGATCTTGGACTTCCCAGCCTCCAGAACTACTTGTTGTTTAAGCCACCCAGTCTATGCTATTTTGTTATAGCATCCTGAGCTAAGACATTGCTCAACTTTTTCCAGAACTTAATTAGTAGCCAGGCCCTTTAACAGCAAATATATACCAGTTCAAAAGTACCACACTGCTTTATGTTCCACATACCGTATTGGTTAACCATAATGCACTAGGCAATGGCATCTGAAGGTCATTGGCTTATCTTGAGATATCTTTATAGATTAGAAAAAAAAAATACGGTTTAAAAATAAGGGCTGCAAAACTGTGCTGTTGGTGGAGCCTTAGATAATCAAATAGCCTTAACGAAAGCTTCTGATCAGTTCACCAGTGTCAATTGAAAGAGACTTCTTTTTCTGTCTACTAAACTATAAGGCATTTGAGGGTAGGACCCATCTAATGTAATAACATATGCCAGTTATTTAATATTTAGTGGCTGCAAAGTATTGTTCTAAGTGGTTTGCATGTATAAAGTCATTTAATCCTGACAACTTCATTAGATTTTCAATTGAAAATTAGATTATCAATTAATTGCTACCATTATTCTTGTTTGTTAGATGAGGAAACTGCAACAAAAATATTAAATAATGGTTAGAGGAACTAGTAAGTGGCAGGGCTGGAGATGAATGAAAGTAGTCTGGTCCCAGAGCTCCATCTCAACCCTCTGTCTCATTCACTGCTAAATCCCTAGTGCTCAGCCCAGAGCCCAAGAATTGGCTTCACTAAGTGTGCATTGAATGCATACCCAATAGCTGTTAATATTAGACGAATGCCAAAATCAGTCCCATAAACTTACTATGCATTAAAACAAGAAAGTATCCAGGAAATGGGGCTGAAATCTTGTCATTTAGGAACAGAGGAGGAAGCTGGTAGAGGAGTGAAGGTTTGCTGGAGGTGGACTGGCTGCAATGCAGGAGGAAATAGCATTACTGCATTTTGGCATTATTTCTTGTAAGACTGATCTACCAGTACTACCACTAGCATTTTATGATTTTTAAGTGTCAGAATTTATTTTTGTAAAAATCAGAGAATCCATGTTCTTAAGGCATTTCAAATATGAAATGTATGGACTCTGTCAGACATCCCTCTGGCCTCCACTGGCTCCTGTGACTTTGGTACCCAATTCCCACAGGCTTCTAAGCTACAGGCTCCAATGCAGCTGACCCCATGGGACGCCAGCCCCTTCCTGCCAAACTTAGCTCCAGCAAGGGAGCCTTTAGAGCCACTACCTCTGGGAAGCACCTCTGCTCTCACTGAGGCTGGCGGCTCTAAGACACAGCCGTTTTGATTTCTCTCCCTCACATGGAAGGTGGCTGACACTTGGCCAGATGCCTACTTGTCCCCATGACATATCCACCAGCCTCAGAGTAGCTACCTGTCAGGCCCAGGCTCTTGTTTGTTTGCAGAGAAGGTGCAATCGGGGACAAGAAAAGGTGGGAGCTGTAGGAGTAGAAAGATCTGGGACAGTGGATTATAAGAACAGTAGCCAGGGAAGGAAAAGGGGGAAGGATTGGAGAGATCAAATGAGATTAAATGAAGCCACCAACCTAAGTCAGATATAAGGAATTACAGTCATAAAAGTATCATATGTGATAATTAAAAAACCCACAATGTATAGGAATATACAGGAAGCTTGTTGCTAATGGAAAGAACTTGAACTACACATAAAAATAAATTGTCACCACCTCTTAGAAATAGATCATATTTCTTTATTTCAGAGGGCAGAATAAATTGCAGAGAGAAAAATTTTAGATCAATGTAAGGAAAATTGTCAAACAAATAATCCTATTTTAAATTTAATGGGCTGCTGTATGACAACACATTTTCTATCACTTGGGCATTTAAACAAAGCTGAGGTAATTACTTCTCAGGAATGATATATATAGATAACGATCTTCTAAATTCCTTAAATCAAATGTCCAGTATTCTTCCCCACAACTCCAATAACTGTAAAGACGACCTTTCTGCAAGCTCTCATAGCAAGAGAATTTTAAGTCGAAGGACTAAAAACCTTTATGAGATAAACAATGTTAGAAGAACTAAGGGCGTAAAAGGGAATCTTAAAATATTTTAAATATCAGCAGAAACTGAGACAATAAAGACCCCCACACAAAGCAAATGAAGATGCTATCTTTAATTTTTATATAACTTAAATAGTAATAATGGCTTCCGAGATGAAATTTTCAGACCATTCATTGCTCAGGATCTCCCTTTTTATTCATTGTCAAAGACATGCTTAGAATAAATTGTGCTCTGTGTGAGGAAAGCATTGCCTTGTGAGAGGCATTTTCTCTCACTTTTCCCTCTCCCATCTTTTCTTCCCTCCAAGAGGTCAATGCCTTTTGGATTTTATAAATCAGAGTTATGATCCTGGACTCCCAAGTCCAACTCTACTGCATGGCTGCAGGATGACGAACACTTCAGATAACATGCTACTGTTGCCTTATTTAGCATATCTGCTCTAGCAGCAAATGAGTGTTTTCAAATCTCTAAACACCAGGAGATTCTAGAATGTGGCAGGATGCTTGGACTTGGCTCCCCAGTCTGTTTTTGAGGACTCCTTCCTGACTTCTGCTCTTCTCACTATACAGGAAGGCCGTTCTGAGACCCAAATTACTCAACCTCTGCCTTCCTTTTCCTCTCTGAAAACCACAGCAATAAACCTCTACTCCTAGTTTGCCGTGTGCTCAATCCCCATTTTCTTCTCCCAAATCCCCAGTCCTCCCTTTTCTAATTATTTCCCATGGTGGGCAGTTAATATTTGCTTATTCTCAGAACAAAATTCTCTCGATTGCTAAATAGGTATAGAAAAGTAAATTTGACTACGCTAGAATTTTGCTTCAGGGAAATTCGTGGTCAGAAAGAAGTCATATACTGCATATGCTTTCCCAAAGAGACGCATTTCAATTACGTTCTTTATTATGGCAAAATCGTAATGATCATTCACTGCAAATTATAATTAACTATTTAGAACAAGATAGTTTCTTCTCTTTAAAAGAAAAGCTTTAACATGAACTTTTAAATAACAGCACACAGTTATTTCTATAAATTGATTAAGAATAAGAGAGCAATATAAAAAAATACATACTCATGAGTTGGACCCAAGTTTAAAGGTTATATTTAATGAAGGTAAGGGGGCAAGAGAGGGACAAGATTTTCTGAGGAAAACAAATCTTTCCATTTAGTTTCATGTTAAAAAATTACCATCAGAATTGTTTATTATTATTACTAAATAAGTAAACTTTTAAAATGCATGTATATGTTCATTATTACAAGGGCAGGGATATGAAAACACACAGGGGCAAAGAGGGAGACACATGGAGGACGGGGAGGCGTGCAGGACAGAATGGTGCCATGCTCTGGGGTTAAAGAGAACAAAGGAGTGAGGAAGGAGGTGGAAAAAGAGGAAGAACTACATTTCTAAGAAAAACAAGACAGCTGTGCCAATGAAAAAAAGAATAGCATGAGGGATCAAGAAGGTCAACATCTTCTACTGGCCATAATGAAATAAACAAATGATTACCAGCTGTTACCAGTGATTCCTTCAGGCAGGTTCACAAACTTGTTGCTCATTCATCAATTTGGCATCATAAGGGTATTTATATGTTTTAACTGGATTCGAATACCTTTAGATGCAGCATTTCTTCCCCAGTTTACCATTAGCCTAAAGACGTCTTAGCATCTAAAATTTTAGGAGGAATTTTAAAAAGGGTATTGGATTTCTCCTAGAATAGAGAACTCAGGTTTGAATCTTGATATTACAGGGCAGAGACCACAACCCTAGTTACTCCTTCTCCAGGCTTCTGCTTGTGTCACTCAATCCCCAAATCCCCACCCTCCCTGTAGTTTGCCAAGGCAAGTTGCCTCAAATTCTTGTTTTAGGAAATTTCAGTTTCTAAGGATCTTGCTCTCCTGAAGCAATCCCTATCTTTCTTTTCTACTCCTGTCTCCAGAGTCTCTGCCTCCTAGGAGCCCCACTGCTAGATAAACAAATGGTAAAAACAAAAGTCTTAATGTCCTTTCTAATTTTGAGTGATCTGCCAAAATTCTCCCTTCTAGATCTTGTCCTCATCCTGTCTTGAGTCTAGCCTCCTCAGAGGCCCACAAGTGCCCCATCCTCCACACTCATAAGGTCTGGAGTCTACACTCAAAATCAGCATCACTATCTAGAACTTAATCCCAAGTTCTGCCCTCTTCCTATGGAAAGTACTGTGTTTCCCTGCCTCTGAATGGAGAGACTTCTCTGTTAAGTATTTCCATTGTTGTCTTAGCTCCAGAACTCTCCTCAGATGGGCAAAAAATTGACTTTATTAATTTTAACATAAGGGGTAAAAAGACTTCATAACATTGCCTGCTCAGTTGAGTAGGCATGGCACAGGGAGAAAACAGTCTTGGGACACAACTCATCTCCTTGTTGTGTCAGCTCAGAAAATGAAAAGCCCAGTTCCCTCTCTGAACCCCTCAGGCTGGGTATGTTCGGGAAGTAAAAAATATTTTTTAGAATCTAAAATCTCAAAATAGAGTAGTATGAGGCTTGTAGTACATATTACAGAATCCCCCTCTCACCTCCAGGGGATCAAAATCTGTATTCTACAAGTACACTAAGGTGCTATCACGAAACATACAATATTCACACCAAGTTGAAGAAATAAAGTCTCTAAATAGTCTTCTATCAATTCAAGTCAGGTTTTGCCCTCAAATGTGTTCAGGTCAGGCCGGGAGAGTTTTCCTGCCAAATAGGCAGGTAAAAAATCAACCAACCAACCAACCAAACAAGTAAGAAACCTCTCAGTTTTCAGGACATTTTGGATTTCAGAACTGTGGATAAGGCATTGAGAACCAGCAGCATAAAGAGGGTAATACACAGAGAGACAGGAAAAAGTTCTTACAAAAAAATAAGGGAAGCAAACAGAAACAAAGCTAGCAAAGGCATGGGTTGCATGAAGAATGAACGACTGAATGATCATCATCCACGTGAAAGAGGAAAGTATGGTAAACAAGGAGAAGGGCACCACACATAGTGGGGCTGTTTCACCCACACATGGGCGGGTATTATGTCAGGCAGAAGGACACGGATGCAGAGTCCCTGGAGACTGCAGAGCAGTCTAGAGCCCCAGAGTGCTGGAGGCGGGGGGGGAGGGGGGGCGGTTTGGGGTAGGGAAATTTAAGCCCTGGGTTAAGGGCAGGCAACTGGAGCCAAGAGGAAGATGGTCCAGAAACTCTCCCACCACTTCCACAACCAGGAAAAAGAAAAGGGACAATTTTAAAACTGTAATCTTAGTGACAGGAGAAATTTCAGTATCCCTATTTGATCTGTTAACTTAGACTCCCTTATATGCTAGTAAACGTCATCTTTTCGTCTATAAAATCTATTTATCTCACTGCCAGGTTTTTCATAGTCATCTTTATTACTTTTATTCCGAATGCACACAGGAGGTATTTATTCTGGATCAGAGACAGATTTCTTATTACCTCACAGTAAATGCTAAGTGCATTGTCTGCCTTTTTCCCCAGTCTTTACTCTTGGAACCAGGCAATGAGAGCCAGGTCAATTGCCCTTCGTGAGTAGCTGGATGTTCCGTAGGTAAGGGAAGAGGACAAATGATTTTTCTCTGCTTATAAAGGGAAAGATATCCCTGGAAGCTAGGGCTTTTTACAAAAGCACCAAGAGACCCAGGGAAGTTTTCTTTTTCCACACTTACATGGTTTTAGTGAGCATTAAATGAGAATTATGGAAGATATTAACGCAAAGTCTGGTGCATTTTATTCTATATGATATTCTAATTAATCTTGTAGTAAGGGTAAGTAGAACAAATATTGTCTGTCTTGTACAACAGGTATTCCAGGAAAGTCAAGACAATGATGTAATATTCTTCGAGGCTATTTTGAAGACTTAAAAGATAGTGCCCTGACCTAGATGTTATACTGTATTTCTTTAAGAAATTATGTACAAGTTAATGAGACACTTTGGGCTAGAGGTGCCCTATCTCTGACTTAACATGTGAAAGCTGCCATAGTGCATTTCACTTGCTCCGTGAGGTTAAATCACAAGGGTGCTCTTGGTGATCTGAATGTGGTTAGTGCGACTGCAACGTAAGAAATTGGGTGATTACTATTAAGACCAATCTAAACATTACATCTAGATAGAGTTTGTTTTATTTTTAGTAATTAGATCTAAGGAAAACATGCAACTCTAAGATAAATATCTTTTAAGAAAAAAAGTTATAGAATGGCAGAAAGACAAAGCACTTTTACATCAGTGTTTCTGCTAATTAGTATATAGTTATTATATAGCAGAATATTTAATTGAGTCTAATAAAAATGTTAGAAGTGCTAATTGCTTTGCCATTATAGTTCTTCACATATTCCAGTTGTTTCTGATGAAAATATAATACCATATAGAAAAGCATATTTATTATTCATTTTATGAGTGGGTTATTAAAAATAAAAATTTTCCTTGGGAGATTGGAGAAATACGACTATGTATAGAATGTAAGTTATAAAAGGATCTTCAAAAATGGATTAATGTTGGTTTACTGCTTCTCTTGTTCTTCCAAACACTTTCCAAGTTGCAGGGCTGAAGAAAGTGGCAGTGCACCGAGTCAGGCCAGTGAGGTCTAGTGTGGCTCTGCTTCAGCCATCCTATGGCCTCGGGCCTCAGTTTCTCTAACACTAAGCGATATCACACACCTTTGGGCAGCATGATAGAAGATTATTCAGAGAAAAAAATGTGAAGATATCTACCTTATTAATCTTTGTAATCCCAATTGATGGTGCAGAGTTGGTTTCCAGTATACATTTGCTTAGTAAATGAAAAAAGAATAAAGGAAGGAAGGAAGGAAAGAAAGAGGGATGGAGGGAAAAAGGAAGGAAGGAGGCTGTATCTGTGTGACAAAGAGCCCTATGAGAATATAGGTGACTTTACTGTTTGTCTGACTTCTGTGTCTTTCATGCTTGGGTCTATCTAAATCAATTGGCCCACCACCTGTTTTTGTAAATAAGGCTTTATTCAAACTCAGCCACATCTATTCAGTTACGTAGTGTCTATGGCTGTTTTCATGCTATAACCAGAGCTCCAAGAGTTGAATAGCTGTAAAAGAGACCATACAGTCACCAAACTTAAAATATTTACTATCTAGCCCTCTCCAAAAAAAAAAAAACAAAAAACAAAAAAAAACCAAATGTTTGCCAACTCCTTATCTAAATAATCCACATAGCTCTGGACTGCACTAAAGGATGCGTCTAAGGAAAGATTTATAATAACAGAAGACTTCACCACTAATTTGGATACAGAGCTTCGGCATCATGAAGGGCAGTCCTCGAAAGGCAGCTGCATAGGGAGACTTTTAAAACTACTATCAACCTTTAAAAACCCAGTTCCTGAAAATTCTGAAAATGCAAGCCTTTGAAAAGAACCAGGATATGTTGTGCAGAGCAGAAATGTCCTAACCATTGCTGTCAAACAGTTAATGCTAACTCACAACACATTTTCCCAAAAAGTTAATGTGATCATACATCTGTATTAACTCAGTAGAGGTGCAAATTTCCACCTATACTCCCGGCATAATTATTAAGAGTGCCCCTTTTCATGATGAAATGCCCTGATTTAGAGAATCTATTATATGGCCATGATTTGCATACTTGATCCTAAATTTATTGTGTTTGCTCTTGTCAGACCAGACTCTTCTTTTTTTTGTCAGTTTTAGAGTTTCTCGCTGAGCCTCAGGGTATTTGATTCATCTTTGTTGTTTTAATCATGATTTTTATTTTATATTCCAAAGCAGCCTTTGCTAAAAGGCCACAGATTTTGAATTTTGACTCTGTTTTTGAGAAAATTACCTCGCAAAGATTTGTATCTGAATGTTCTTCATGTATGACTTTCTCCCAATGAAGATAAAAATCGAATTCTCTTGAAAATACAGTCTAACTACTAGGCTGATATATTTCTTCCTCGTTTTTTATAAGAACATTGACCTCTGTGGAATTAAAATCATTTAACTTCTCTTCCCTTATGGCTGTATTTAAGGGTCATCTCCAAGTATTCTTTGAAGCCATATCTGAGAATCAGTGATCATTAAGATGCTCAAAATATCTCCCCTGAAAATGGAAGCTTGAGTCGTAGGAGGACCAATCCACATCTGATACATTGCCTTTGCTAACCTTCATGGGAAAATGGTTGAAAGTCATTACCAGGTGTGTTAGCTCCACATAGACTATTAAAAAAATTAGTTAATGACTGTGGAAAGAATTTAACATGAAGGTAATTTTACAACTTACATAGGCTGACAGATTGTCTGTCAAAAATGTTTTAAGCATCCTAGTGGCCATGAAAACTTTATCTTATCCCTAGGAAATATTTTGGTCAGCATAGGTCTGTACTATCTAGTACCAAGAACTACTAGCCTTGTGGCTATTTAAATTTTAATTAATTAAAACTAAGGAAAATCAAACATTTAGTTCCTCGGTTGCAGCAGTCACATTTTAAGTGCCCAATGACCACACAAGGCTAGTGATTACAGTATTGAACAGTGCAGATATAGAACATTTCCTTACCTCATAAAGTTCTATGTTCAACACTGGACAGATGGATGGAGAGAGAAGATGATTAGGCTAGGTCAGTTAACATATCTATAACAATACAGTATCTTTCTTCTAATTAGCAAATGTTACGCTATAAAGCAGAAGTATTAAACTGTTTGAATTCAATGTATTTATTAAGCAACTGTCATATGATAGGCTGTGTGGTGTTTGTTGTGAAGAATTAAAGAAAAATGTTGCTGTTGAGGATAGCCAACCTGAAGAACTGGCTGTGGACAAGCTATGTTTCAGTTGGTGGGATGAGTATGAACAGCCAAGCATAAAAAGAATAGCACAACCACGTGCAGAATATCAGAGAGAAGAAACCATATCGAATCAGTCACACTGCTGGGAGATACCTTAAAAGAACAAAATATTTATTCATTCATACTTTTGCAGCAAGCCTGTGAGGAGCGCAAAGCGTCTCTCAGTTTCATAGGACATAGTCAGTGTCTTACCAATCGGTAGTGGTGTTACCAGCATGAGAGCAGGGCTCCCAGGTGGGTGCCACTTCTATTATATTGCAACCCTATAACCTAGAAGTTTTAGACATAGAATAAGGGAACGAACTGTAAATGGTAATAGAAAAACATTAACTTTATAGAGTACATTTTCATTAAAGTGAGAAAGGTCTACTAAGGATACAACTTGAAGTTTCAATTTTCTTCTATTCTAAAATTTCCATTAAATCTAAACATTTAGGGGAAAATATTATTGCCAAAAGTGTTTATGATGTTTCTATAAGTAATGCAGTTAAGAAAATGAGGTGCATTTATGGACTAGCATTGCATATGTTCCAAAATAAGAAATCAAAAGGCTTACACTAATTTGGGTCCTCACCTAGAAAAGGGGACGTATTTAGAGGCATCGTCATTTGGAAGCTATTCTGCTCAGCCTATGGCTGCTTTGTCCTTCTGATCACAGAGGGCAGCCTAAGGTTTAGCATCACTGTGTACATTTTTATGAGGTTCTGGATAGTGTCACCTTTTAAAGACTTTACTTAATCTGACAGAGAATGAAAGAAGAAAACAGATGTTGTAAATGCATATTTGTGGTAATGTAATTTCTTTCGAAGGGCATTAGGCTATTTCTGTCTTAAAGGTTAAAGTAATTTTAAAGCATAAACGTTTGAGTGTCAAGTACAAAAGCAGAATAACAGTTCATTATCCAAATATCTAACAACGTACCACAAACCAAAATGACTTTCTTCACCATAGAAGACTCTTCAGTTGGCTTTCTGGTGAACACTCTGTAGTAACAGTTCTGTAGTTCTGGTTTATAGCTTCAGGGTCTCTTTTTTAGTGCTTTATCTTTTACCTCCAGGCTGATATATTTCCATCCTCATATATAAAGCAGAAAACAGTGGCCTTGAAATTGACTTCACAAAGAGACCATAGATCTCTACAAAGAGGAGAAAGAGAAAACTAAAGTCTTGGTCAATAGAGGAGAAAAAGGAAGTAATTAATATGCACTTGTAGAAATGCTAACATCATTCATGTTTGGAAACAAGGACTCTTCTAGCATGTATAATTGGGTCATGCTCTTGGATTGGCGTTATAGCTCAGAAAAGAGGAGACCAGCTTGGGCAACCCATCTCTACTAAAAATACAAAAAATTAGCCAGGCATGGTGGCATACACCTGTAGTCCCAGCTACTCGGGAGGATGAGGCAGGAGAATTGCTAGAACCCTAGAACCCGGGAGGCAGAAGTTGCAGCGAGCTGAGATCACACCAGCCTGGGCGACAGAGTGAGACTCCATCTCTTAAAAAACAAAAGAGAGAGAGAGAGAGCACAGAAAACTAGTTTATCCATACAGGACAATTGTGAAGATCACCTGTGAACCTGTGATATATACTGACAATATTCATAGTGACAAGTGTATATAAATTTATGTAAAGGTGAGCTATTCTGATTGTGTAGATTGTAATAGTTTAGGAACCTATGCTTACTCTAAAATAAGGCTGAGCATTGCTGGGACAGAAATTGAACCTGCTTTACTAAATCCAGCACTTGAGAGGCTTAACTTTTTCATCCCTATAGGGCACCTTTATGAGGCAGGCACTGAGGAATGAGAGTCACATATTCAGTTGATATCA
Organism: Mandrillus leucophaeus; assembly: GCF_000951045.1. Lineage (NCBI taxonomy): Eukaryota > Metazoa > Chordata > Mammalia > Primates > Cercopithecidae > Mandrillus > Mandrillus leucophaeus. Next base: position 364,860 of record NW_012106341.1, read on the forward strand.
GAATACAATGATGTGATTCCCTGCCGATAGGGGTTCTAGAGTCCCAGATTTTTGAAGACTCTGGTTATCTTTTCCATTAGCTCTCAGACTATCAATGATAAGGAAATCTCATTATCTTTTGAAACACTGCCTTGTCTTTAAGCTTATCCAAAGTCCTTAAGTGCTGCCTATTCCTGATTTATTCTCCAGGAGCATTTTTATTTTTAGCTTTGCTTCTTGCAACTAAAAAGTTTAGCTCATTCCCCAAGGAAATGTAACAGCCTTTTTCCTGGGAAGGAAACCTAGAAACATTTGTCCTGAGTGATATACCTCCTGTTTGGGGTTTGCACACAGATTCTACTGGACATTTCCAGGGCATTGTTTGACATTCAGAGGTAACATGTAAAATTGAGTATATGGTACCTCTGTCACACATTAAAGTGATGTGAGCCATGCTTGAGCTAAGAGACACAAGAGTTGATTTCTCCCATAGCAAGAAATTATATCCTGTAACATGTGTTTGGTAATTACAAATCTTTGCGTGGGCATCAGTGCCATATGCATAATATACCCCGGTGGCACAATTTCAAGGTTGCAGAGTCACATTTTGTGGACGAATCATTTATAATCACCCACTGCTACTGCAGCATTGTGTGTCACACTTTGCTCTGCATGGATGATTCTCTAACGAATTTTAGTGTTGCTAAGTGATTTCTTTAAAACACAAGTTAATGCTGGTGTATCTGAGATATTTCTTAAGGACTATGATAAAATGTCATCATCTATCTTGGAAAAGGAGTAGGACAAGAAAGAAAAAGAACGGTAACCAAACCTTCATTGTTCTCTTATCATAACAGTAGAATAATCTTGTAACAGTAGTAAGGACACATTAACATTTGTGTACTTTTTTTTTTTATTTTTTACCAAGGCTGCTTACCTTTTTGAATTATAAAAAATATGATTAAGTGACAGAGCTTAGATATGTTCATTTCTGTGTGCAACTTGCTCACATGAAAAGATACATGCATTCATACTTTCTTTCATTTTTTTAAATTGATCTTCACTTCAACCCTGCAAAGTATGTATTATACTGAAAATAGAATATCCAAGTGGTTAGAAGCATAGGCTCTCAGAGATTGAGAGTTTGACAGGCATAGGTAAAAATCCTGGTTCCACTAGTCTTTAGTTATGCGACATCCACCCCACCCAAGGTCAATTAACTTTTGTTTGCCTTGGTTTCTCCACCTATAGAATGAGGAAAATGACATAATCTCCTCATTGAATTGTTGCTGTGATTAAATAATTAATATAAATATGCACTAAATGATAATTATTCAATATTAGCCATTATTTCCATTATAGTCATTTTACAGATGAAATGATAGTTTTAGAGAGATAATGTAATTTGCCCCAATATTTACAATGCTAGCGAGTAGTTGACCTGGGATTTGAATCCTCTCTAGCCAATAAGAATAAGAATCCCATGATTATCTGTATTTTTAGAAAATTATCTCTGACAGTCAGGAGCCTGTCACAATGATTCAAGTTGACAAACCATTAAGATAAAGAAAAGACAATCTATTAGGTTGGTACAAAAGTAATTGCAGCTTTGCAATTAAAAGTAATGGCAAAAATCTCAATTACTTTTGCACCAACCTAATACTTTTATAACCAGATAGACACTGGATTCCCATCTTAACCCTTCACTTACTAGCTATGTGACACTGGGCAAATCATTTAACTTCTTGGATACTCAGTCTTCCCAACTTTATATTAGGAATAGCATCTACCTTTACATACATATTGTTGGGAAGACAATGTTGTTGTTATTAAATATGATATTTGCAAATTAATTAGCACAGTGTCTGATACATGGAGGTATTCAATAAGTAACAGCTATAGTCATTGTCATTACCACTATATTGCCCAGAATTGCTCCCTGGAAGTTGCCAGTACATAGCACTGTAATGTCACACAGAATGAACAAATACTAGAGGCTCCACTCTTGTTCATAATGCTCCACTATAGAGATAATTGAGAAAGCCAGACTGATGGGGTATGAGAGAATTCTATAGACGATAAAGCAACATTTTAGCAAATCTCAGTATTTTTTTTCTCAAACAGAAAATGAGAATTAATGAGAAATCAAAAATTCAGATGTTAAAACTCAAAAATATTTAAATTATCTTATCCTTTAGACATATGTCAGGGCATCATATAATTTCAGCAATTTGATCTCATTTAGGAGGTTTAATGACCTTACTTTAAAACTTATATGAAAATTAAATTCAATAAAAATCAATGCATACTCATATCTACCTAACGTAATGAGAAAAAGTGGGTTTAGTTGTAAAGATCTCCAAACTTGATTTAAAGTGTATGTGGCTGCCGCAGGAAAATGGAGAAGATGTAAAAAACCTCTTGATCTTAGAAAAAGCAAGGCACTTAAATTCAGAGACTAAATGAGAGCTAAGGGAAATCCATTTCTTTAATTATAACCTCATCAAAAGTATGTTAATCAAATGATAGCGATACATGAAGGATTTAGATCTATAAATGCCAAAATACAGGATTAATACATAAAATCACAGGATTCTTGGGTAACAATTTGTGTGAATATGATATCCATTGGTGATCAAACAAGAGCTATAAAGAATTTTTTGAAGGGAAAAGTAAAATCCACCTGTCATTTGTTTCATTTATTATTAATGCAAGGATATTGAATATCCAGATGATAATGCAAAGTCATCTCCTAAAATGTAAGTTTCAATTGAATTCAAAATGTTTAACTGTCATTCAGTTAGAAACCAAACAACCAGAGATTTACAAGAGAAATTGCAGACTGACTGGCAGTGAAGCCCTTCAGAGAAGAACACACCGCGACACAACCTTTCAGTGGTTTAAGCTTGAAAATCAAAATGGAAAGCTCTGAAGCACCCATGTTTTACAACTTGGTGATGAGAATATGAAGATAAGTGAGCAAACATAACTGATGTATGAATATTCATATTCTAAAATAGAACATCAAGAATAAATGACTGTCAAGTGTATTCTGTCATGATATAACCTAGAGTAAATTTATATGTATTATTAGTTCATACTTCTGCCAGTTACTTTATTTTTGCAATATACTGTTAAGGAAGACTAACTTATTAAGCAGGAGCCCTTAGTACGTCCCCAAAAAGTTTATCTAACTTTTATGGTAGATAATCTCTATTAAAAATTATTTCTTTAGTGGATTTAGTTGAAATAATATTCTCAGAAATATAAAGATTACACACAATGTTACGTAGCTTAGACTGTAATACAAGTATCAGAGTAGGTTCTGACACAAACTTTATGAAAATATTTTACTGCAATTAAAAATGTACAAAAAATTGAGGCTTAGTTTTTCTTTAGGCTTCAAACTATGGACATTTAGACTTGTAAAAAAAAAGGAAAATACTATAAATTGGCATGAAGCCTACTTAACATGATGAGAATGGAATTGATAATGTGGCAATCTCTGAAAATAAATGGAAGCTGACTAGGTGAATAATAATGATGTGGAGTGCAATATGAGGCAAGATGATGCAAATACCGTGTTTCATCGTATAACAAAAACAGGGAGAGAAAAGCAGCTTACATTTTAAGTGTTCTTGTGAACCTATGTGTGTTGAAATGAATTACATTTGCGAGGACTGCTGGGAAGGGGCTGAAGCGAAAGTGTCAGGAATGCTGTCCAACTAGTGTTATACTCAGCATTATTTTTCTAAAAACCAATAGATTCCAGAACACATTCCCTTTTTATTAATAGATTTTCTGTGATTTATCTCAATTTATGATACATTTACTTATTTAATTTGTAAGAAGTTTGATGTTCAATTTATAGAATCTAAGAAATGTTGGTCATTTTAAAATAAAATAAAAATTTAAAAATACCATTTGGAATCTGTTCATGGAAATGCAAAATGTATACACTATTATTTAATATTTATATTTTCCCATTGAGCATAGTCTGAAAGCACTAACTTCCACATTCTCCCCGACTACAAAAACAAAACAAAACGAAACAAAAACCCAGAAACTGTGTTCTAAAATTTTCATTTAGTAAATGATATCCACGATTCTCTCTTCACTATTAGAAAAATTAAATTGGGATAAGCAACATAAAAGGTGAAGCTGGTTGATAAATAATTACTCAACCCTTTGAACCCAGTCTCCTCTCCCCACTATGTCCACTCTACATTTAGTAGGAATGTGGTAAAAAGAAATAACAGATACGAACTGCTATTTATGATGCAAATTTAAATATTAAATATTAATTTTAGCCTCCACCTTCCCTTATCTCTCCTGAACATTTCTCCCAGTGGAAATGGAAATCTACCTAGTAGAGTTTCTGGTACATAATAAAGATTCACATGTAAGTTGAAAAGTTAAATAAATGACCACTTGATCTAATTTCACATAAAACCAAAGAGATGTGGACCAGAATCAAGTACAAACTTAAAATGGGTATCTGGCAAATATGATTCTGTTATCTGATGTGATATAAAAAATACATAGACATCTAGTAATTTGAATGCAAAATTACATCTAAGTTTATATTGTTCTTATAATGTAACAAATGACATCTATTAAAGATAAGATTCCAAAATACTCTTCTGAAATGGACAATTCTAAAAAGAGATTCGAAAATGTCATGCCAAAACATTTACCCCTTCCACCTTTTTCCATAGCCCACATAATACCTATACAAATGATGCGAGATTCTAGATCTTACAATAGTAGAGAATTTTCTTTGGACCAACTCTCCTGCCTATTACAACTAGAAATCTGGACAATTTATCTGAGTGAGTCTTACCAATAACTTCTAAGATCAAGATTCTAGACATAAGAGAAATTGAGATGTGTATCACACTCAGCTCACTCTTTCTCTTAAGGTATCTGCTCATGTGAATACAGTAGCAAAGAGGCTTAAAAGCTAATAATAGGTTTGGCGGGCTCGAAAAGGAGGAGGATCTATGGTAAACATTATAGCCTGAGACCCCAAATGGTTACATCTTGGGAGGGTGAAGACAAAATAGAAATCCTCTTTGGTAGAAGTTAATATTTATTGAATTATTTCAAATATTATCTCTAATAGTTTCTAATTATCTCTAAAATTTTTCAAATGTGATTTTTCAAAATGAATTAAAAATGTATAAGCATACAAAATTGCAAGAACTGACCAAACTCCAGGAAAAAAAAAAAGACAATAGAAACAAACATGATAAATTCAAAAATCAAAGTGATCATGTAGTTTTAAGATAATAATTATCAATATGTTTAAGAAATAGATAAAATTAGGAATTTAGGCAGAAAAATAGGAACTATAAAGAGAATCGAATGGAAATTCTAGGACTGAAAAATGTAATAGTTGAACTTAGGAACTCAGTGGGTGATTTAACAACCATTTAGACACAACTGCATGGAAATCATGGAAATGCAGGAAACAATAGTAAATATGTGAGTAAATTTTTAAAATATTGACTATATTAAACAATAATAATGTGTTGTGTTTAAAATATATGTATTTTTTAAATGACAAAGATGGCACAAAAGGCAATGGTTGTTAAATAGACTTAAAGTGATTTGAGGTCCTGACATTGTCTATGTTAGGAATATGCTATGATCTGAATGTTTTTCTCCTCTAAAATTGGTGAGTTGAAATCCTGACTCCCCAATGCAATGCATTAGGAAGTGAGGAGTGTGGCAGGTCATTGGATCAGGGGTGGAGGCCTGTTGAATAGGATTAATGCCCTATAAAGAGACCTGAAGGAGCTTGTTTGCGCCTTCTTCCACGTACAGTTACAGTGAGAAGACATCTAGGAAGGAAGAAGGGCCTCGTCAGAGAGCAAATCTGCTGGCACTTTGATCTTGGACTTCTCGTCTTCCAAAACTGTGAGAAATAAATTTCTCTTGTTTATAAGTTATCTACTCTATTTTGCTGTAGCAGCCTGAATGGACAAAATCAGAATTATTTATTTTCATTACATTATGGTTAGAAAATTTAGACTTCTGTTTTGATTTAAATTAGGATTTTCTACTTAGCGTAATATTCAAGACTCTTGTAAATATGTAACATTGTAGATGTTATTTGTTTTGTGTGTAGTATGCTATTTTTACCTTTTTGGTCCTCTTAGTAATATATGTTTAATATATATGTACACATATTTATATAAATAATTTTTGTTTAAGGATGGAGTGTAAGGCGTTTAGGACCTATTAGCAAGCTTGTCTCATGATTTTTCCCTGGCAGGTCTCTTTTAGTCCTCTTAGTAATATATGTGTGATATACATGTATACCTATTTATATAAATAATTTTTAAGGGTGGGGAGTTTGTAAGGAGTTTAGGACATATTAGTAAGCTTGTTTCATTATGATTTTTTCCCTGGCAATTCTCTAATTTTGGTCCATTGTTGCTTATTAAAAATAAAAGTAAAAACATTAAAGAAATCATTCAAGATAGAGTATATTTTTAGGAGCAACCAAGTCCACTGTGGTTCTAATCAGAGGTGTTTTGTAGAGATGAGATATAAGCCCTGGCTCTACAGTTAGCCAAAGCTTCAGTTCTAGATTCAGGGAAGGATTATCTTCCAGCCCCTGAGTTATGGCAACTGCAGTGAAAAAGCTATGCTACCAACTTAAAACTCCCCAGCCCCAGAATGAGTAGAACTTGATGTTAACAGAGACACCTGGTTTCTGAATAGCAGCATAGATCAGCAATCATAGTCAAGTGAGGATAAAAAAAAATGCAATGTAAGAAACTAAAAAAATTTCTGTAACATATTTTTTTAACCATGCCATAAGGGCTTGAAATAATTTTTTTTCCATAAAGTAAGGTTACTTCTTTTAAAAAAGAGAATTTTAGAAACCAAATATTTTCTCTCCTCAATTTGCACGTGTATGTTACATCTACCCTGAAAGAGAGGGCAAAATAAAAAGAATAAAAGTAAATGAAATATGCAAGAAAATAAAATAAATGTTGGAAATAGCAAAATGCATATTCATATATCAGAAAACTAAATTAATGATAAGAAAGATAAATTTGACAAACATATCCAGAATGCAGAATAAATTATGAAACAAGAAACAAAAATAACTTAAAAGAATATTACAGGCATGGAATAAAGAACTGGAAAAGGCTGGGTGCAGTGGCTCACGCCTGTATTCCTAGCACTTTGAGAAGCCAAGGTGGGTGGATTGACTGAGCTCAGGAGTTCGACAGCAGCCTGGCCAACATGGTGAAACCCATCTCTATTAAAAATAACAAAAAAATTAGCTGGGCATGGTGGCCCATGGCCTGTAGTCCCAGCTACTCGGGAGCCCAAGGCACGAGAACCTCTTGAATCTGGAAATTCAGGAAGCAGAAGTTGCAGTGAGCTGAGATGGTGCCACTGCACTCCAGCCTGGGCAACAGAGTGAGTCTCTGTCTTCAAAGGAAAAAAAAAAAAGAAGAAATGTAAATCCAAAAATGAGAATAGTAAGAAAAGTTCAATGACAGTTAAAAAACAACAGTAATACAAGAAAGAAGAGATAATATGATCTGAGTGTGATAGTATTGATGAAGACACATCAGACACTTCCATAGTCATTGGAATATAGTGCTGAATAACATAAATTACATGCATTTTACATTCCAGTTGGCACAGTGTCAACAAATAACGTAATATCACAACAGTGAGAGTGCTGTCAAGGAAATGCAACAGCCTAGGTGGATAGAAAGTGACAAAGGGGCAGTGGCTGCTTTAGAAAGGATGACCATAGAAGTTCCATGAGAAGGCAGTTTTGCGTAGACCCGAGAAAGATTCAGGAGGAAATCACCAGGTATACAGAGGTGAATATGGTTTAGGAAGGAATAGAGAAAATATTTTTATGCTGTAGACTAATATTATTGTGGGTAAAACTTCAAAAAAATTCCAAGTGTGACTATAGTTGATTATGTAAACTGTAACTTAAGAATATTAAAATATTTTCCAAGTTCCATTTCCAAAGGCCAGTCTCCAATCTCTCCCAATGTATGCCAGTGAAGTTTTGTATCTGTAGTATAGGTAACTTATAAAAATTTCTTTAAATTTCCTTTTTTCCTGACCATCTGCATTCAGAAATTACATGTGCAAGGCAAAAATGAGCAAGCTAATTTGGTAGTTTAACATTCAAGTTTAAAAGTTCTTTGATATATAACACATTTTATTTTATTTATTTATTTTATTATTATACTTTAAGTTCTAGGGTACATGTGCACAACATGCAGATTTGTTACATATGTATACATGTGCCATGTTGGTGTGCTGCACCCATTAACT
>NW_012106341.1:379206-379657 GCF_000951045.1 Mandrillus leucophaeus
CAGGGATGAAGCCAACTTGATCTTGGTGGATAAGCTTTTTGATGTGCTGCTGGATTTGGTTTGCCAGTATTTTATTGAGGATTATTGCATCGATGTTCATTAGGGATATTGGTCTAAAATTCTCTTTTTTTGTTGTGTCTCTGCCAGGCTCTGGTATCAGGATGATGCTGGCCTCATAAAATGAATTAGGGAGGATTCCCTCTTTTTCTATTGGTTGGAATAATTTCAGAAGGAATGGTACCAGCTCCTCTTTGTACCTCTGGTAGAATTTGGCTGTGAATCTGTCTGGTCCTGAACTTTTTTTGGTTGGTAGGCTATTAATTGTTGCTTCAGTTTCGGAACTTGTTATTGGTCTATTCAGGGATTCAACTTCTTGCTGATTTCGTCTTGGGAGGGTGTATGTGTCCAGGAATTGATCCATTTCTTCTAGATTTTCTAGTTTATTTGTGTA
>NW_012106341.1:379707-380074 GCF_000951045.1 Mandrillus leucophaeus
TTTTGGCTTTTGTTGCCCTTGCTTTTGGTGTTTTAGGCATGAAGTCCTTGCCCATGCCTATGTCCTGAATGGTATTGTCTAGATTTTCTTCTACGGTTTTTATGGTTTTAGGTCTAACATTTAAGTCTTTAATCCATCTTGAATTAATTTTTGTGTAAGGTGTAAGGAAGGGATCCATTTTCAGCTTTCTACATATGGTTAGCCAGCTTTCCCAGCATCATTTATTAAATAGGGAATCTTTTCCCCATTTCTTGTTTTTGTCAGGTTTGTCACAGATCAGATGGTTGTACATGTGTGGTATTATTTCTGAGGGCTCTGTTCTGTTCCATTGGTCTATATCTCTGTTTTGGTACCAGTACCATGCTGT
>NW_012106341.1:380124-380532 GCF_000951045.1 Mandrillus leucophaeus
TCTGTGGGATTGGCGGTGATATCCTCTTTAGCAGTTTTTATTGCATTTACTTGATTCTTCCCTCTTTTCTTATTAGTCTTGCTAGCAGTCTATCAATTTTGTTGATCTTTTCAAAAAACCAGCTTCTGGATTCATTGAGTTTTTGAAGGGTTTCTTTGTGTCTCTATCTCCTTTAGTTTTGCTCTGATCTTAGTTATTTCTTGCCGTCTGCTAGCTTTTGAATGTGTTTGCTATTCCTTCTCTAGTTCTTTTAATTGTGATGTTAGGGTGTCGATTTTAGATATTTTCTGCTTTCTACTGTGGGCATTTTGTGCTATAAATTTCCCTCTACACACTGCTTTAAATGTGTCCCAGAGATTCTGGTATGTTGTGTCTTTGTTTTCATTGGTGTCAAAGAACATCTTTATT
>NW_012106341.1:380582-381186 GCF_000951045.1 Mandrillus leucophaeus
CTCTGTTCTGTTCCATTGGTCTATATCTCTGTTTTGGTACCAGTACCATGCTGTGTTAGTTACTGTAGACTTACAGCATAGTTTGTAAGTCAGGTAGCATGATGCCTCCAGCTTCGTTTTTTCTGCTTAGCATTGTCTTGGCTATGCGGGCTCTTTTTGTGGTTCCATATGAACTTTAAAGTAGTTTTTTTCCAGTTCTGTGAAGAAAGTCAATAGTAGCTTGATCAGGATAGCACTGAATCTATAAATTACCTTGGGCAGTATGGATATTTTGATGATATTGATTCTTCCTATCCATCAGCATGGAATGTTCTTCCATTTGTTTGTGTCTTTTATTTCATTGAGCAGTGGTTTGTAGTTTTCCTTGAAGAGGTCATTCACATCCATTGTAAGTTGGATCCCTAGGTATTTTATTCTCTTTGAAGCAATTGTGAATGGGAGTTCACTCATGATTTAGCTCCCTGTTTGTCTGTTATTGGTGTAGAGGAATGCTTGTGACTATTGCACATTGATTTTGTATCCTGAGACTTTGCTGAAGTTGCTTATCAGCTTAAGGAGATTTTGGGCTGAGACGATGGGGTTATCTAAATATACAATCATGTCA
>NW_012106341.1:383121-420838 GCF_000951045.1 Mandrillus leucophaeus
TTGATCTGTCTAATGTTGACAGTGGGGTGTTAAAGTCTCCCATTATTATTGTGTGGGAGTCTAAGTTGCTTTGTAGGTCTCTAAGGGCTTGCTTTATGAATCTGGGTGCTCCTGTATTGGGTGCATATATATTTAGCATAGTTAGCTCTTTTTGTTGAATTGATCCCTTTACCATTATGTAATGGTCTTCTTTGTCTCTTTTGATCTTTGTTGGTTTAAAGTCTGTTTTATCAGAGACTAGGATTGCAACCCCCACTTTTTGTTTGTTTGTTTGTTTTCCATTTGCTTGGTGGATCTTTCTCCATCCCTTTATTTTGAGCCTATGTGTATCAGTGCACATGAGATGGGTCTCCTGAATACAGCACACTGATGGGTCTTGATTCTTTATCCAATTTGCCAGTCTGTGTCTTTTATTGGAGCATTTAGCCCATTTACATTTAAGGTTGTTCTGTGTGAATTTGATCCTCTCATTATGATATTAGCTGGTTATTTTGTTTGTTAGTTGATGCAGTTTCTTCCTAGCCTTGATGGTCTTTACAATTTGGCATGTTTTTGCAGTGGCTGGGACCGGTTGTTCTTTTCTATGTTTAGTGCTTCCTTCAGGAGCTCTTATATGTCAGGCCTGGTGGTGACAAAATCTCTCAGCATTTGTTTGTCTGTAAAGGATTTTATTTCTCCTTCACTTATGAAGCTTAGTTTGGCTGGATATGAAATTCTGTGTTGAAAATTCTTTCCTTTAAGAATGTTGAATATCGGCCCCCACTCTCTTCTGGGTTGTAGAGTTTCTTCCGAGAGATCCACTGTGGGTCTGATGGGCTTCCCTTTGTGGGTAACCCAATTTTTCTCTCTGGCTGCCCTTAACATTTTTTCCTTCATTTCAACTTTGGTGAATCTGACAATTATGTGTCTTGGAGTTGCTATTCTTGAGGAGTTCTCTGTATTTGTGGCATTCCTGAATTTGAATGTTGGCCTGCCTTGCTATGTTGGGGAAGTTCTCCTGGATAATATCCTGCAGAGTGTTTTCCAACTTGGTTCCATTTTCCCCATCACTTTCAGGTCCACTAATCAGACACAGATTTGGTCTTTTCACATAGTCCCATATTTCTTGGAGGCTTTGTTCATTTCTTCTTACTTTTTTTCCTCTAAACTTCTCTTCTCACTTCATTTCATTCATTTAATCTTTAATCACTGATATCCTTTGTTCCACTTGATCAAATCGGCTACTGAAGCTTGTGCATGCATCATGTAGTTCTTGTGCCATGGTTTTCAGCTCCATCAGGTCATTTAAGGTCTTCTCCACACTGTTTATTCTAGTTAGCCATTTGTCTAATCTTTTTTCAAGGTTTTTAGCTTCTTTGCGATGGGTTTGAACATCCTCTTTTAGCTCAGAGAAGTTTGTTATTACCAATTGTCTGAAGCCTTCTTCTCTCAACTCATCAAAGTCATTCTCCATCCAGCTTTGTTCTGTTGCTGGCGAGGAGCTGCATTCCTTTGGAGGAGAAGAGGCACTCTGAGTTTTAGAATTTTCAGCTTTTCTGCTCTGGTTTCTCCCCATCTTTGTGGTTTTATCTACCTTTGGTCTTTGATGATGGTGACATACCAATGGGGTTTTGGTGTGGATGTCCTTTCTGTTTGTTAGTTTTCCTTCTAACAGTCAGGACCCTCAGTTGCAGGTCTGTTGGAGTTTGCTGGAGGTTCACCCCAGACCCTGTTTGCCTGGGTATCACCAGTGGAGGCTGCAGAACAGCAAATATTGCAGAACGGCAAATGTTGCTGCCTGATCCTTCCTCTGGAAGCTTCATCTCAGAGGGGCACCCGGCTGTATGAGGTGTCAGTTGGCCTCTACTGGGATGTGTCTCCCACTTAAGCTACTCAGGGGTCAGGGACCCACTTGAGGAGGCATTCTGTCCAATCTCAGATCTCAAACTCCATGCTGGGAGAACCACAACTCTCTTCAAAGCTGTCAGACAGGGACGTTTAAGTTTGGAGAAGTTTCTGTTGCCTTTTGTTCAGCTATGCCCTGACCCCAGAGGTGGAGTCTACAGAGGCAGGCTGGCCTCCTTGAGCTGCGGTGGGTTCTACCCAGTTCAAGCTTCCCAGCCACTTTGTTTACCTATTCAAGCCTCAGCAATGGTGGATGCCCCTCCCCCAGCCTTGCTGCCACCTTGCAGTTCGATCTCAGACTGCTGTGCTAGTAGTGAGTGAGGCTCTGTGGGCGTGGGACCTTCTAAGTCAGGCACAGGATATAATCTCCTGGTGTGCCATTTGCTAAGACCCTTGGAAAAGTGCAGTATTAGGGTGGGAGTATCCCGATTTTCCAGGTACCATCTGTCACAGCTTCCCTTGGCTAGGAAAGGGAATTCCTGACCCCTTGTGCTTCCCAGGTGAGGCGATGCCCTGCCCTGCTCTGTTGGCTGCACCCACTGTCCGACAAGCCCCAGTGAGATGAATCTGGTACCCTCAGCTGGAAATGCAGAAATCACTCATCTTCTGCATTGCTCATGCTGGGAGCTGTAGAATGGAACTGTTCCTATTCGGCCATCTTGGAACCTCTGATATACAACACATTTTTATAAATTACTTGGTAAAATTGTTTGAAATGACTTTTGTAAAGTGAAAAAAAAAATTACAAATCTCAATCTTCCTGAGGTACAATCATTATTTCACATTTTACAAACTAAATGTATAAAACACAATATACACACTACACCCTGAGCAGTAAACTGGCAGTAATGTTTGAGAGGAAACTATTTAAGTGACTGAAATCATTTATACAGATTAAATTTATAATTCACAGGAGGGGAACTCCATTCATCTTAGAAGGCTCAGCCTATGGCACCCCTTCTGTGATGGTTTCCCCCATCTCTATTTCCCCAGACACAATCAGATTTACAGCCCTTTCTGCTCACATTGCACCTATTCCATGCTCTATACCTGCTGCTGAATTGTATGTTAACTGTTTGCCTCTTTACAGTTCCTCCTTCCCCCACCAGTAGACTATGAGAACCTATGTTTTATCTACCTTGATTTTCCTGTCCTTAACACAGTGCCTAGGATTCATACATTGATTAGACAGAATTTTATTGTTAATTATGAACAATCGTATGACCAAGTTGAGCAAGATAAACTCTGCTCTAGAATAGACTACTAGCTCACAGTCTAGTAGGGGAGAAAATATGTACACAAATCATTAACATGCACAGTGACACATTAATGAACGTATATGTCAGGTAGAGCAGTGACTCTGCCTGGGGTTGTATTCCTGAAGAAGTAACTAGTCAGCTGAGCTGTTCAACAAGCATTAGGCATTAACTCTGCTGGTGATGTGCTGGATGGCTAGTGAATAGAAAATTGAATAGGAAGAGCATTTATCTTCCCTCCAAAGATTTACAATCTTGAATGAATAGTTCGAGTAACAATGGCACGGGTAGTCAATAAGGTAGCAAGGCTGATAGCCAATGGGCTAAACTGTTAAAATATTGAACTCTTCTATACCAGTGGTAAATAGCAGCCACTACCAGCACGTATTTGTTCTTTACTCTACCTCCCCTCAGTACTCCCAATCCTCTCTTATATGACCCTTAGACCTTCCTGTGTTCCAGCAAGTAAAGGGTCAATACCTTTATGCACTAAACATTTTACAAATAATTCCAAGGGAGGCACTTTGCCAAGAAAGAAAAAAAAAAATTACAAGCTTTGAAATAGCAGTATTTGGTCAACTGCAGTTAAAAGCCAGGGTACGAAGTTCAAGTTGGGGAAGAGAAAATTGAACTGAAGAATTGAGAAGGGCAATGAAGAGCCAGAGAAAAATGTTAAGTGATCTGCTTTAGAAAAAAATTCTGACCAACATTAGTATATAAGTGCTCATCAATATTTGTTGAATATGATGATGCTATGATGAAAAAGAAGCTTTCATAAACACAGACTTAGATGCAGGGAATTTACTCCCTTATCCATACAAATTACAGACTCTATTATTCTACTATAACTTTGCAATTGGTGATTTCAGTATTACAGACGTGAATACTGAGAAATAATTAGGGGAAGAAAATCAAACTTGGCTGATCTGGACTGTCTTTTCTTCTATTTCACTCAGAACTTTTAAACAAATAGTATGACTAAATGCTGATAAATGGGTTTACCCATCACTGTGAACAGGCATGATATCACTCAGAAATGTAGGATTAAAGAGGGCCAATAAGAAAGGCTTGACTGTATGCAAGTATCAATAGAATGGGTTCTCCATTACTTTAATTCCTTATTTTCAGAACAGGTAAGAAATTCCTCATTAATGGATGTGCTCAATGAGAATTAAACACTCAAGACAGGACCTGACAAATCATTGTTTTATTTTAACATCACTGTTTACTGTTCTTCCTAACTGGCAGTTACTACTGTGTAGATACTACAAATCACAATATAATTCCCATCATTATATGTATAATATGTGTTCCTTCTTGTTCTACCTTAACAGTAAGTGGCAAATACATCATTTTTATTGAATATTAATTTTCAATTTATTTCAGCAGCAAGCACCAAAATCAAAACCCAACAATCAATAGAATAAGTATATGTAACAAATAATCTGAAATTTAGCCCCATTAAGACATGTGGGTACAGTATTTTTATATTCTCAAAGATCTACATATTTTGGGGGCATTAAACAATAGGGAACTAAAATTTAACACAAAATCAGGTGCCATTTAATACTATTTAACGTTTGAAAATTATTTATTTAATAATACAGATCGTCTTAATGTGCTGTAAATTTTTCTCACACAGCATCATATTGTTGGAAGTTTTTCCCTTTCGGAGGCATTGGTTTGCATCCCAATGCCAGCAACTCAGGTAGATTCACGCAGTCATTCCTCTTCTCTCTGTACTGGTAAGCGCTCTGGAGGAAGAACAGATTCTAATTTCTGCCAGCGCTCTGGGGGCCACAGGATATGTGTGGCATGGGCATGCAGAAGTCCTAGGGAAACCTGAATTCATGAGAAACACAAAGAAAGCAAGAAAGAAATCATTTTATAAAAATAGTTATTAATATATTGAAAGCAGAATTTAATCCAGGTTTAACATTCAATGGAAAGCTGAAGATGAATTTTAAAAAAAAGTAAACACCTTTTGTAGCCATTGAAATACAAAGAAAAAAACAGTAAGCACTTATATAGCATTTTCCTAGGTGCTATTACATGGAAACTCCTTTAATCCTCACAAAAACCATTTGAGGTAGGTTCTGTTAATATTTCCCTTTTACAGACGAGAAAGCAAAGCTCAAAGAGGTTAAAAAATTTGCCAAAAGTCATATAGCTACCAAGTGGTTAGTCTGTCTTTAGAACCAAGCAGTTTGACACCAGAGTCCACCATCTTAACCATTATCCTCAAGAGCCTGATTGCATAGACCCAGGAAGCATAAATCTGGTGTATGTTCTCAGAATTTCCCACAGAGTTACTGGTATCCCCGAGAGACTTTCTTTATGGAAAAATCACAGAGCCCTAAAAAATATACATATTTTGTAAAAAACATTGTCCCACCTACTAGATGAGCAGCAGGAGTTAGGTGTGAGACTGGGTGGGCTGTCTCCATGGAGAGTACACTGAGTAACACGGATCTAGTACTCATGGAGAGAGGTGGAAAACCAAGAGAAAGCAAACAAGGTGGGATGGGTAGTGAGGAAAAATAATAAAGTATACAGATCATGGCAGATGGTAAAGAATCCCCATTAGCAGAGGCGAGCAGAGATTGGCGAGGATGGAAGAGGTGAGGGGGAGGACTTAAGGCTGAGCCCAAAGACAGGAAGGAAGCCCTTAAACATCTTATATCTTCTTAAAGACATCAATTTCAGCGAACAGAAGAACAGAGCAAACTTGTTTAAAAGGAAGATCAGGGTCTTATCTTCAGAGATTGCCCTTCAACAGGTCTGAAGGAGGGCCTGGAAATCTGTGCTTTTAAAAAAATTGTTGTTATAGTTATTATCGCATGATATTTTAATGGTATTTAGAAGCTTACAAAATACACTCATATTTAGCACATATTTACTGAGTGCCAGTTATAAAGTAATACTATACGTCCACTTTATTTACCATTTTCAAATGTTTTACCTATAAACTGGACTTCCACAGAGATTAACATAAAACATTCTTTTCACTGAAGCTCTTCTATTTGCTATTACATGAATTCAAGAAATCTCTTCTATTTGCTATCGTACATATTCAAAAAAATCACATCGTCTAGGGACTCAAAGACAGAGCTGGATGTCAGGGAAGGTTTCCAAAAAGATAATCAGAAACACATTGTTTACAAAGAAGAAGAAGAAGAAAAATCTTTTAACAACAACTTGAAATACAAACTAAATAAGCACGAAGGGTAGCAAGAAGCCCTTGGGCTCAATAAAGGGTTTTTTCTTCTACTTGTTATTTTGAAAATCAGACCTACAAAAAATTTGAAAGTGTGGCACAAAAAACAGTTCCATCAAAAGTAAGTGTTTACATTTTGCTGCATTCATTTCTTCCTCATTTTATGTGTGTGTACATATATGTTACATGTACACAGCTACTTCTTCTAAACTGTTTGACAGTTGTTGACATCATACTAAATTTATCCCTGAATACTTTATCATATATCTCCTGAGAACTAAGACCATTTCATATATGAACATAATAGCATTATTATACACAAGATATTTAATGTAGATACAATATTACTTATTACAGAGTCCATATTCAAAATTTTCCGATTGTTCTAGTGATGTCTTTCATAGCCATTATTTAAAAAACTCAAGGTCTAATCAAGGGTCACAGATTGCATTTGCTGCTCATTGCTTTGCTTCGATTTACATTTAATTTATTTTAATCTGGAGTCCCGGCAAGTTGCCTTGTAAAATGTCCTATATCTGGAATTGCTTGATTTTTTTCCCTCATGACTAGAGTAAGTTCCATCAAATCAGGAGGCACAAAATGTTGGTGCATCTCATTGTTATGAAGCCAAGTTTGATCACTTAAGGCAATATTGACTAGATTTCTCCATCACAAACAAATCTTTTTCCTTCTGTAATGGAATAACTCTGTGATATATTTTATAATAATGTAAATATCCTATATGCCAGCTATATTTCATCTAATTGTTTTAACATTCATTGATGACCCTGCTGAATCACTTATTACATTAGGGATTACAAAAACAATGATTTTCCAAATGTATTCTGTCTTTTGCATTTATTAGTTGGCATTGTTCTCTAAAAAAAGTGCTTTCCCTCTCACCCTGCCTCTACTGTAATATCAACAAGTCCATTTTTAAGTCAAAATCTGTGACTACTTTTTATTTATCTGTTTGATGCTCAAATGTCTTAAGTTTGGCCAGTGGGAGCTCTATGTGTCCTTTGGAGACATCTCCATCTGTATTTTAGCACTACCTTACTTTTTGACACTACTAGTTGTTACAGGCTTACCTTTTATCTTATACCTGTTCCACCTGAGATCAGACATTTCTTTAAAGTGCCTTGGTTTCTTTTAGCAAGGAATGCTATTTAGAAACCAAGATTTGGTACTAGGTGTGCTCAGTGCTCCTAGGGTATCAATATTCTATGCCATTTCAGGGAATACATATAAAAAATCCAATACCACAAGGTTCTCCCTCACCTTCTGCACTCCATATTTTATCTCCCTTCTTCCACAGTGATTATCCTGGCTCCCCACAACATTAACACATTTACTCATTTATACTTCCCTAAAATATACTCAAAATAGTTTCAAGGTGACTACATTACAACTATTACCAACAACAAATTTGCTGAGTACAAATTAAGATTTCTATGTAATTATTTTAGTCCTTAAAATATGTCTCATTTTAAGGGTGTACTTGTAGGCTGGAGTACAGTGGCACAGTCTCAGCTTACTGCAAGCTTTGCCTCCCAGGTTCACGCCATTCTCCTGCCTCAGCCTCCTGAGTAGTTGTGACTACAGGCACCTGCCACCACACCCAGCTAATATTTTGTATTTTTAGTAGAGAGGGGGTTTCACTGTGTTAGCCAGGACAGTCTCGATCTCCTGACCTAGTGATCCGCCTGCCTCGGCCTCGGCCTCCCAAAGTGCTGGGATTACAGGCATGAGCCACTGTGCCTGGCCTGGAATAAATTCTTTATTTTCTCCTCCATATAGTTATGTTACCATTTAATATAGAGTTAGGCTCATTTGTTTCTATTTATATTCAATTTCAGAGTTTGCTTTTATTACCCATTTTTGATTCCATTTTATTTTCAAATATATAAAAATTTACATCATTCAAAAGTTAAGATTATTTTTTAAAGATGTGGTAGGCAGAATGATGCCTCCTCCGCCACTGTCCTGGCAAAAGATGTCCACATCTTAATTGCCAGAAGCTGTGAATATGTTAGAGAATAAAGAAGAATTAAGAGTGCTAATCAGTTGACCTTAAGATAACAAGAATATTCTCTATTATTTTATGGACCTGAATGTAATCACAAGGGTCCTAAACAGTGAAAGCAGGAGGCAGAAGGGTCAGATTCAAAGAGATTTGAAAATGTGGTGCTGCTGGCTTTGAAGTTGGAGAAAAGGACCATGAGCCAAGGAATGCAGGCAGCCTCTTGAAGCTAGAGAAAGGAAGGAGATGAATTATCCTCTAGAACTTTCAGAAGGAATGCAGCCCAGTTGACACCTTAATTTAGCCCAATGAGACCCATATTGGACTTATGACCTCCAGAACTGTAAAATAGTAAATTTGTGTTGTTGTAAGGATCTACATTTATGGGAATTTATTCTATCAGCAATAGGAAACTAAAACAAAAAGTATACAAAGAGAAATCCCATTCCCATCTTCCACCCATCCCCAATAGGTAACTAATTTTATTAGTTTCCGGTTTGCTGTTTCTGTTTCCTTTTTGAAGAGGACAAAAAGCAAATAAGCATACATACGTGTTCCTTTTTCCCTTTTAGACTTATACCAAAGGTAACATGCTGTATTCTCTTTTGCACCTTGCTTTTATTCTCAACTATATATCCTGGAAGCTACGTCTATCACTTCATAGAAATGAAGTCTGTGTTTTTTTGAAGTCTCCTCACCCCATCTAACCCTAGTGATTCTGCTGATTACTCAACTGGGGAACCTAAATCTGTAGTTTCCACTTTGTTTCACATCCTGAAAAGGTAAACCTAATCAGCTTTAAAGAATCCCTTGAATGTATTCCAGAACATCCTAAATAACCATTCCAACTACGTTAACTTCCAGGAAATACTTCCCTAGATCTAAATGATCTGTCATATTGCAGTTTTTATCCAGTTTTGTTCTTATCTGAGCTCAGCAGAGTTGGAAAACAGCTGGTCTCCATCTCTTCTACAATAACCCTTTTTAAAATTTGATAGCTGCTACTCAGATGTACCTCAAGCCTTTATTTGCTTTTCAAGATGTTTAACTTTTTTTTCATAAGGGTGATTTGCCAGTCTTCTAACTTGGCTGAACTCTTGCCAATATATCTGCTTGCTTGCTTAGCTTTGGACTCAGTTTTGGGCATAGTGATTCAATTTTTTTAACGCTCATTTTACCAAAACCAATCTTAGAGTTCTTTTATTTTAAACATTTATTAAAGCTACTAATCTTGCTTCCTGAAAAAAAAATCATCTTCACAATGATGAATGATGAGGATTCTATCAGATAACATCAATATTCCTTCAAAACATGGTATGGAATGCAAAATTCAGGGTTTCTTTTTTTAATACTGAGAATAATAGAGAGAGAGCGAGCCTATTCATCCTCCATAGTGTCTTGTCACGGATCTTCATTTTTAAAAATTGATATATCTACAGGCAGGCAAAGAGTATAGTGAATATAGAAGGAGATAAAAATCCAGAAATATATGAACTTTGTAAAAATTAAAAGTTACCCTTCAGGTACAGTTTTGGCTTGCATACTGATTGTATTAGGTAGGTTCTCCAGAGAAACTGAACCAACAGGATGTGTGTGTACATATATATATGTGTGTGTGTGTACATATATATATATATATATATATATATATATATATAGAGAGAGAGAGAGAGAGAGAGAGATTTATTTTTAAGGAATTAGCGCATGTGATTGTGGAGGCTTGGCAAGTCCAAAATCTGACAAGGGAGGTCAGCCGACTGGAGACCCAGGAAAAAGTTGCAGTTCGAGTCCAAAGGCAGACTGCTTATGAACCAGGAAGAGTCAATGTTGCAGGTGAGGTCTGAAGACGATCTGCTGGCATGTTCCTTCTTACTCAGGGGAAGTCATCCTGTTGTTTTATTCAGGCCTTCAACTGATTGGAAGAGGCTTACCCACATTACAGAGAGTAACTTGCTTTATTCAAAGTCAATCAATTTAAATGTAAATCTCATTCAAAAGCACCCTCACAGAAACATCCAGAATAATGTTTGACCAAAGATCTGGGCACACTGGCTCAGCCAACCTGACACATAAAATTCACCATCACACCTGACAAATACAATCCCCCTGCTCTTTGCTTACTCAGTGTTACACTCAGTGCTTACTCTATGCAGGGCAGTGTTCTGAATGACTTACACATACTGACTCATTTAATTCTCACAATAACCCATGGGGTAAGTACTATTACTGCCTCTATTTCATAGTCGAGGTAGTCTAGGTGCAGCAATGCATTTTTTTGAGTCCAGACTCAAATACATAAACTCTGTTTCTAGAAGCTTTCTATCAGGATCACCATATCATTTATCATCCAAATGAAACACTTCTGGCAGTCCAAGGGAGTGCTAGTTTAATTAAGTCAGGACAATAAAAATAAATCAGGACTGTCCTTGACAAATCAGAATATAGTTGGCCTAATATAGTTGCTTCTCAATACGGCTAGGTCCCACATTCTTTCCTGAAAAAATAGACTCATCACAAGTAAGTGTACATTGTTATGTGCTAAATTGTGTTACCTCAAGTTTATATGTTGAAGTCCTAACTCGTAATACCTCAGAATGTGACTGTATTTGGATACAGAAACTTTAAAGGGATGACTAAGTAAAAATGAGGTCAGAAGGCAACTGGATTAGTGATCGTATGAGAAGAGGAGATTATGACACACAGAGAAACACCAGAAGCACATGTGAACACAGAGAAGTTCATGTGAGAACATAGTAAGAAGGTGGCCATCAACAGTCAAGGAGGGGGACTGTAGAAAAAACCAAACATACTGAACCCTTGATCTTGGATTTCTAGTTCCAGAATTGTCAGAAAATAAATTTATGTTGTTTAAGCCACACAGTCTGTGGTATTTTGTTATGAGAGCCCTAGCAAGCTAATATACACATGAATTAAAATAACACTGTGCAGCCGGGTGCAGTGGCTCACGCCTATTATCCCAGCACTTTGGGAGGCCGAGGTGGGCAGATCACCTCAGGTCAGGAGTTCGAGACCAGCCTGGTCAACATGGCAAAACCCCGTCTCTATTAAAAATACAAACATTAGACAGATGCAGTGGCACCTGCCTATAATCCCAGCTACCCACGAGGCCGAGGCAGAAGAATCGCTTGAACCCTGGAGTCAGAGGTTGCAGTGAGCCGAGATCACGCAACTGCACTCCAGCTTCAGTGACAGAAGGAGATTCTGTCTCAAAAACAAACAAACAAACAAACAAAAAAAAACACTGCTAGAAGTCAGGTCCATGAAATGTCCTAATACTTACTCCTCAAAATAGGGGAACAAAGAAATATGTTGAGAGAAAAGCAAAACAATTTTTGCTTTAAAGAAAAAGAGAGATGATTAAGTATATATAACTCTTCCAATAACTTAAATACTTTGAACAACTAACCTAACATCTTGTTGGAACTTGATTCTCCCCTCTCCTTACTTATTTGTGTCCCATGTGTAACTGTGTCTCCTTCAATGTATTCACATTTTTCAGGTATAAGAAAGTTACTTTTACAGTAAATTTCAAAACACAATAGCAAAAGCATATTAAATGAACCCTGAAAACCTTGAGCAGATCATTGCATTTGTAATATGTACTGAATGTGAAGATAAGTCCCCTACATGTCTTAATAGAACTCTTGTAATAACTGTTGCCCTTATGGTAGAGTGGGAGGACACTGAGCCCACAGATTGGGAATTTGTAATCTAGAACAGTAGTCACCAAACTGTTTTGATTATGCATCAGCAAAAAATTTGAGGATTCATCCCTATTATTTATGTTAAAATTACATATATACTATTAACAATCCATAAAATCAAATGTTAATATGGCTTAGATTCTTATTTTAGATACAAATAGAAGTTCTGATATTTCTTTCTTGCCTCCCATGGATCATTGTATTCACTACTTGAATATTCCTGCTTCCCACTTTAGCAATCTCTGTTTTAGGAAACACCAAAATTACTGGCTGGAAAGTGATCAGGGATATCAGTCAATGGGTTGTTTCGCCCACACAATGCCAATGAACCACATGGACTAAATTTGCACTGAATTGCCTGTCTTTGATTGAGTTGGCTCCACTGAGAAGTTATTTTGGCATCTGGTAGACACAGTCTTCATGAGCCCAGCCTTTCCTTCAGATGCCAGGGGGACAGGTGTGTGTGGCTCTGGTTCCCTCCCCTCCCTTTCCACAAACCTATAGTCTACAGAACACTCTTTCATTTCTTGGCTTCAGGTAGTTTCACCCTCTCTTGAGGGAAAGGCTTGCAAGGACATGATAAGGACAAGCAAATGCAAAAGAGCCTTGAGTTGGGATAGAGGAAAAAACACAGGAAAGAAAATAAGGAAGAACAAGACCAGTAGTGGGAGGAAAGACATTTTTAAAAAGATGTTCAGGCACTTCTACTATGTGAGGGGCCCTCACCAGACACTGAATTTGCTAGCCCCTTAATCTTGGATTTCCTAACCTCCAGAACTGTGAGCAATACATTTCTGTTTAGATGCTTTAAAAAAAGAAAGATGTTCAGAACTTGTATTGGTCTATTCTCAAGCTGCTAATAACTAATAAAGACATACCCAAGACTGGGTAATTTATAAAGGAAAAAGGTTTTATTGACTCACAGTTACTGTGAGGAAACTTACAATCATAGCAGAAGGGGAAGCAAACATGTCCTTCTTCACATGACGGCAGCAAGCAGAAGTGCTGAGCAAAAGGGGGAAAAGCCCTTTATAAAACCATCAGATATCATGAGACTCACTCACGATCACAACAACAACATGAGGGTAACTGACCCCATGATCCAATTACCTCCTACCAGGTCCCTTCCATGACATGTGGGGATTGTGGGAATTACAATTCAAGATGAGATTTAAGTGGGGACACAGCCAAACCATATCATTCCACACCCAGGCCCTCCCAAATCTCATGTCCTCTCATTTCAAGACACAATCATGTCTTTGCAACAGTCCCCCAAAGTCATAACTCATTCCACCATTAACCCAAAAGTCTAAGCCCAAAGTCTCATCTGAGACAAGGCAAGTCCCTTTTGCCAAGAGCCTGTAAAATCATAAGCAAGTTAGTTACACCCTAGATACAATAAGGGTACAGGCATTGGGTAAACACACCCATTCCAATGGGAGAAATTGGTGAATACAAAGTGACTACAGGCCCCATGCAAGTCTGAAATCCAGTAGGGTAGTCATTAAACCTTAAAGTTCCAAAATGATTCTCCTTTGACTCCATGTCTCATATCCAGGTCATGCTGATGCAAGAGGTGAGCTCCAATGGCCTTGGGCAGCTCTGTCCCTGTGGCTTTGCAGGGAACACCTCCCCTTCTGGCTGCTTTCATGGGGTGGTATTGACTGTCTGCAGCTTTTCCAGGTGCACAATGCAAGCTATCAGTGGATCTACCATTTTGGGGTCTGGAGGACGGTGGCCATCTTCTCACAGTTCCATTAGGCAGTGCACCAGTGGGGACTCTGTGAGGGCTCCAACCCCACATTTCCCTTCCACACTGCCCTAGCAGAGGTTCTTCATGAGAGCTCCCCATCTGCAGCAGACTTCTTCCTGGACATCCAGGTATTTCCAAATATCCTCTGAAGTCTAGATGGAGGTTTCCAAACCTCAGTTCTTGACTTCTATGCACCTGCAAGCCCAACCACATGGTAGCTGCCAAGGCTTGGGGCTCCCTCCGAAGCAATGCTGTGCCTTGGCCCCTTTTAGCCACAGCTGAAGCCAAAAGAGCTGGGACTCAGGGCACCATGTCCTGAGGCTGCTTAGAGCAGGTGGGCACTGGGCCCAACCCATGAAACCATTTTTCCCTCCTAGGCCTCCAGGCCTGTGATGGGAGGGACTGCCATGATGGTCTCTGACATGCCCTGGAGACATTTTCTTCATTGTTTTGGCAATTAACATTGGGCTTCTTATTACTTATGCAAATTTCTGCAGCTGGGTTGATTTTCTCCCAAGAAAATGAGTTTTTCTTTTCTACCACATCTTCAGGCTGCAAGTGTTCCAAACTTTATACTCTGTCACCTCTTGTATGCTTTGCTGCTTAGAAATTTCTTCCAGCAGATACCCTAAATCATCTCTCTCAAGTTTAAAGTTCCACAGATCTCTAGGACAGGGGGAAAATGCCACCAGTCTCTTTGCTAAAGCATAACAAAAGTCATCTTTGCTCCAGTTCCCAACAAGTTCCTCATCTCCATCTGAGACCACCTCAGCCTAGATTTTATTGTCCATGTCACTAACAGTATTTTGCTCAAAGCTATTAAACAAGTCTTTAGGAAGTTCCAAACTTTCCCATATCTTCCTGTCTTCTGAGCCCTCCAAGTCTCTATGAAGTTCTAAACTTTCTCACACTTTTCTGTCTTTTTCTGAGCCCTCCAAACTGTTCCAACCTCTGCCTGTTACCTAGTTCCAAAGTTGCTTCTACTTTTTGGGGTATCTTTAAGCAGAAACCCACTCCCAGTATCAACTTACTGTATTAGTCCATTCTCATGCCGCAAATAAAGACCTACTTGAGACTGTGTAATTTATAAAGGATAGAGGTTTAATTGACTCACAGTTCAGCATGACTGGAGAGGCCTCAGGAAACTTACAATCATGGCAGAAGGGGAAGCAAGCATGTCCTTCTTCACATGGTGACAGCAAGGAGAAGTGTCAAGCAAAAGGGGGAAAGCCCCTTATAAAACCACCAGATCTCATGAGAACTCAGTCACTATCATGAGAACAGCATGAGGGAAACCACCTCCATGATTCAAATACCTCCCACCAGGTCCCTCCCATGACACATGGGGATTATGAGAAGTATAATTCAAGATATGATTTGGGTGGGGACACAGCCAAACCATGTCAGAACTAGAGCCAGGGTCAGAAGATGATCAATGTGAGGTGTGAGGAATGAGGTGAAGCACAAAACTTTTAAATCCATTTGATTAAAATATTTTGTATGCAGGAAAAACAATCTGTACTTTTAGCAAATAAAATATTTTGATGAATTTACTTAGCAGCGTGAGAGAGAAATTTCCAAATAAACAAAGCAGCAGTCAGATGATATTTATTCTACAATATTAAATTACCTATAATTATGTTCGAATGTCAAAACAAACTGAAACAATATCCAAAATTTGAAATGTTGTTCTAACATAAGTACTGATTTCTTAATGCTTAAAGAAATGTCAGCTCTCCAATCTGACATCAAAGGTCCTTCACAGTCACATCCTTCCAAACTCATCTTCATGATTTCTCAGTACAAGTACTCTACTCTCAGGGCCTCTCCAGAGCACCCACAACAGGACATACCATATCTATCTGCCTGCTTCTGATTGTCCTTTCAGTTTGTAATCCTCTTCCTTAGATCCCTGGATCCCTCTTGCAAGACCCAATTCAGTCCTGACTCTTCCATCCCAGCCACTCCAATTCATATCCATTTGTTCCTGACCAAGGAATCGAAGCCTGGTGTAGCGTCTCCCCAATATCCAGTTCTTCCCAATATGAAGATCAATATATTTGAGTTAAATACATTTTTTATAAAGTAGCACATCTCTTATCTTCTTGACCTCCCACCTTTGGATCCAGAGGATTATACAGCTATCATCCAGTGTTTTCTCTCAGCATGTATAAGGCTAGTGGTGAGTATAAGGCTAGTGAGGTATCATTAAAAGTGGTGATCCCTTTTGGACCATAACTTATCTGCCAGTGATCCCTATCTTCAGGTCCTTGTTTAAAGGGAAAACCAATGGTTCGGGCCCCAACTTAATTCAAATGAACAAAATGAGCACAGTAGTGGCTACATCCTTTATTAGGCTCAAAAAAACAGGCTCAGTTCTCCCAGTTTTTCTCTCCCCAAATGCACCCGTATTTCATCAAAGGCAGAACCCACTCCTCCTGGGCTTCTTACTACCAGGTTGTCACATCCGAAAACCAATTTTCTTCTCACTGGTTTTGTTATTTCTAAGTCTTCTTAATGAGATTTTGAAAACATTATTATTGGGTTAATAAATGTTTCTTGCTTAAAGGAACAAAATTTAATAATATAAGAACCAAAACATTCGTGTGGTTAGGTCAGCAATGACCAATACAAAGTAATTTACTTTCTTATCATAGTACTTACAGCTTTAAAATAGGTTTTAAATAAAACTTACATTTTTAAAACAAATTTAGTACCTCATCAAAATAAGATGATCACAAATGAAGCTTTAAGAAATTCCCTAAGCATAGTGTGACCATGCAATTTATTACCCAAATTAGGACATTTAAGAGTGAAGGGGGTTATTAATAATTAAACTGGGACAGTAGGTGTAAACCAAGGTGGCTCTAGGATATACAGTCTTCCTCCTTATGTGTCATCCCATTATTTTGACAAGTGAACATTTATTGACTATTGCTATACTCTGAGGGCCTTACATATATAACCTCTCTTACTACTAAAATTAAACCTGCAGTATAGATATTACTAAATGCATTTTGCAAAAAAAAAAAAAAAAAAAAGCTCAGAATTACTAAGTAACATGCTGATGGCTGTAAGGCTAGTAAATGATAGAAGCAAGATTTGAAATAGGCATGATTCAAAATTCACGCTGCTCCCACTATAAGGTACTGCTTCTTCTGTGATGTTATGTAATAATTTGTTTCCATCACTATAGCAAGGGTCAGCAAACATTTTCTCTAAAGGGTCAGAGAGTAAATAGTTCAGGCTTACAGGCCATATGATCTCTGTTGAAACTACTCAACTCTGTACCTGCAGCACAAAACAGGCATGGACAATATGTAAGTGAATATAACATTTGTTCCAATGAAGCTTGATTTACAAAAACAGGCAACAAGCTGTATTTGGCCTGAGGGCCATTGTTCACCAACCCCTGATTTTTACTCTAGACCCTATAACGTCTTTGATGGGACAGGCAGAGGTTCTAGCTCACCTTTTCTATATTATAAATTAGCACGGTGTTTTGAACAAGATTGGGAACTACCTGTCAGCAATAAGTATTTACTGAATGCGTGAATTAAGGAGGAAAGCTTGTTTGTAAATGCTGTATTTTATTATCTGGGCATCAAGGAAATTCCTTAACCTACATTAATGGAAACATTCATAGTTCTTTAGAAAACAGTATTAAGTAACAGGAGGGCTTCCATAATCACTGATGATATACCACAATGGACTGACAGCAATCTATCCCTACAAAGAACTGTGACACAGTCTCAAAAGTGTTTTTAAAAGGTAGAATATGGAATTCCCTAGTATACTTCCTGGTACTGCACTGACAACATGCCCCAATTCTTTCTGGATTGGGTACCACAAAGGGGGATGTTGCCCTTATAGTCACTGCTGAGACCAGGGCTGTGAGTGTCAAAGAGAGAGCAAGGTCACTAACAAGAAGCACAGGACTTCACTTGCAGCTTCTACTGTGATGTCATGCATTCAACATGATGCCACAAGTGCAGGTGGATGTTCTGACTGTACAGAGACACTGCTTTCCTGATCCCACCTCTCTGGTCACCAGTTTTTGCTCATGTCAACATTACACATGAACAATAACAACCATAATAAAGGCACAACTTTAAAAGCAATCTAAGAGACTAAGAAAAAGTGAGAACAACAAAATGATTCCTTTAATAAATAGCATAACATTGAGATTTCTTGTGGATACTAGCAAAGCAGATGCACGGTTTAAGTAAATCAAACAGAATTAGAAATAAAGGCATGCAAGACCAAATGTCACATAGAAAAATGAGCAATTGCACTGTTAAAAATGATCAAAAAGATACTTTTTAAAAAGACTAAAGCATATCAATCATGCTACCTACTTTATTTTAAAACATGGATTAACATATCCATACTTGAATTTTTTCACCAACATTTTTGGATACAGGAGACTAGGTTCATACAGAGAACAGTATTAGCCTATTATCCACTTACACATTCCCACGATGCTTATCGACACAGCATACAGAACAGATAAACACAACTCCTAATAAACAAAGGCATGCACACAGAATGCTTCCATTCCACGTAAGCACTGACTGATATGCACTCAAAGACAACCTGATAAGAGCAAAGCTTTGGTTGTTTAGGTGAATGAGGTATGTGAATATCATGTGCCAAAGAATTATGCTGAAGGCAAACAAGAAGAGCCTCAAAACTCCTAAGCTCTAAGCTTTAGTGAGCCAAAAAGGATAAAAGAAAAAAAAATACAGAGAGAAAGCAATGGAGGAGTGGAGAAGGGAGGCTCTGGAAAAAATGGATAGACAGGTTAGTACAGGGAGGAAGGAGCAGCAGATAAAGTAAAAGGCACAGAGTCAGGGGTGGCACAATGGGTGACCTTTCTTTGTGGGAAATGAGCTACTGAGATTGCCCCCTCTGGTATTACCATCCTGCGAAACCCTAGTAGTAGTGATAGTTCTGGAAGCGTATCACTGTGCAGAAAGACCCAGCATCATTTTCTTCCTCCTCCTTGAACTCAGAAGAGTAATGGCCCTTGCACCTAGGAATATTTCCTGTAGAAAAGAACTCTTTCCTTCCTGAAGATGTAATACAGGTCCACAGACCTTACTAGCAATTCTAAAATCAAAAGAGTTCCAGAAATATGAAGTTTTTTGTAACCTTCTGGTAGCAAAATCTGACCTGACTTGAGCTGCTATAAAATTATAGTCTATTTATCCCATAGAGTATGCCAATTCATACTTCTGGCTGCAGAAATATTAATGTGCTTGATTCTAGAAGCCACCCCAGCCTCTGCTGGGGGTATTATGTTACATATGGCATAGACATAGTTTAAATATGCTGTTTATAGATACTGATATCACCTTTCCAACAGCTGAAAAGTCTGAATTCTATAGTATAAGTTTCCTAGTTTCAGATGCGATATTAACATCTTTAAATATAAGCAAAGGTGAATATGTACCAAAGATAATAAATGTAATCAGAGATATAGGCTCAATCCTAGGTGGGATTGGCACCCTACTAGATGCTGGAAGTATACAGAAGGTAATAAACATGATCCCTGTCACTTAGGACCTCATGATCTGGTGGGAAAGACAGATGTTTAAACAAAGTTTTGAACTACAACCTGGCATGCTAGATATACAAAGGAGCCAAGTACCCTGAGAGTAGAGGTTGTGGCCAAGCCTTGAAAAGGCTCCACTGAGCAGATTCATCTAAGTTAGCTCTAAAGGATGCTGCTGACTTCACTCCCCTAAGGACAGATCTTCACCTATGACATCCCTTTCCAGATTTTTATCTAGAACATTCTCCTAATCTTTCATTAATTTCAAAGTGAGATAATGTGATAGGTTTATACAATGTAATATTTTGCAATTTAAAAGCAAGACCCTATGGTTTGGAAGACATTCAAAATGAGACTCTCTCTTTCAAAGGCCTCATTCTAGGACAAGTGTTTTCCTTCATTACCAACAATTTTAACTTTAATGATTTCAAAGCAATTTTCCTGTTCAAGACTTAGCTTTAATCAGAATGCATTTTCAGGTCACTTCATAGCCTCTTCATGCTTCTCTCTCGATAACTACAGAATCATGCATAATCATTCTAGTCCCCCCAAGACACCCTCAGTAAGTAGTCAGTTCAACATTTTATGCAAAAATAGATACAAAACAGGCCTCTGGGGGTATCTCCAGCTAATTTTCATGAATTAATTTCCCAGGATTGATGTTTATGCACCAGTCTCTTTATCACATAATCAAATCACTGGAGTTGAAGTGGTCTAACTCCTTATTTTGCAGCTTGATTAAGCAGGTGATGAAATATTTGAATATAATTTGGATAGTTAACAGCTCACACTATTCACAATAATCCAAGGTGGATGGATGACATTACTGACCGATGTCTCATTGTTTTCTTGTTTTCTTTCCAGTAGTTGATGTCCCACATGTTATTTTTATGTTGGAGATAAAACAGTTCATATAAATACATGAATGGAGAGGTGTGAAAGGCTTTAATATTGATGATGTTGTTTTAAACCACATTTAGACCAACTAGGCAGGCAGCCACCGAGACAGACTAGACTGCCACTGGTTAAGAGAGGATTTGGGATGACAAGGTGTCTGATACCCACTGCCAATCCCGCTGCTGTGGTGAACGCAGCCATTCCTCTGCTGGGGTTACCTCTGTTCATCTGGGTGGCTATTTGGCTTCCAGCCTCTATCTAAGCATCTCCCTCTACTTCCCTTCCCTCTTTGTCTCTGCTTTCAAAATAAAAGGGGAGAGGCTTAGAAAATAAACAACCAGAAATGAAAGAAGATAAATAAAAGTAACAACTACAAAGACCAAGACAGTCGCTGTGACTAGCACCACATCCGGTGCCACGTGAAGAAGACAACAGGCTAACTCACACAGCTCTCATATGAGAGGAAACTTCATAGTTTTAAAGAGAGACTAACTTTTCCTCTGATTTAATTTTTGCAACACATTTCTAACATAGGGACTAGTACAGGACACTCTAAGTATCATAACGAACAATATTCACACATTAGGTTGCCCCAAAAAAGGCAGAAACAGAGTTTAAGTTGCTGGCAATTTGGTGAATATTATTTTGCATGAGACTAAGACTAAGGTGACTTGGTCTTATATGTAATCTTCTAGACACCTAATTTATTCCAATGATGAGAACTTAGATTATGTGGAGGCTTAGATAGGTAGAATGCCCTTACAATTATTTTTCTCAACTGTGTTTTTCATATATAAGATCTGTTTTGTTTATGGCCAGAGAGAATTCCTGATTCCAAACTATTGCTACATGTCTGCAAGTGAATGATGAGCCAGATGAGTGAGCCGCCCACTCTGCCTGTCTCCTCACCCTAAAATGACACTTTGAGTGGTCAGAGCTATAACTGCAGTTCTTAGTTTACACCAGAAAATCCAGAAAATTGTGTTGTTGAAGACAAAATAAAGCATAATAAAAGGTAATGGAAAAAGTGGTCTAAATCCGAGAAAAACTGACTTCTCAGGAAGAAACAGATCTAGCATGTGCTTGAAGTTTTAAGTGTGCACATGGTGAAGCAGGGTTTACCTCACTGAGATCATTACAGGTGTGGGCATGGCACGATTGGCAACACCAGTCTTAATGATGGCTGCATGTCTGTCCATGTGTCTGTGAAAATAAATGTCTTCTTCTATTGCCTACTCCTCCAGGAAAATGATCCAGATATTCCTTTTCTCCACTCCCAGCAGTTAGGTGGAAGCACCTGTCCTGGGCCCAGCCAATCAGATGCCCACATCTAGGACCATGAACATGGAGGGAGTAATGTGAAGACATAGAAGCAGAGATTACTGGCAGAGACATGAGTGCCAGAAAGTGTCCAGAAACACCAAATGCCATCCTCCCTGCATTGTTCCTGTGGAGTGGCATAGGGGTGTGCTGTGTTGCTAGCTGTGAAATTCCCAAGCCTAGTTTTCATTGCAATTTTTCTGTAAGCTAGCCAATATTCTTCTAATGACATCTTGTCTGCTAAAATTAGTAAGGATTTAAAAAAACAAAACAAAACAAAACAAAACAGAGAATGGGTTTGGGTTGTTTGAAACTGAGATGCCAGATTGGTAGGCTGATGTGGAAATACTGCTGAAAGAATAATGTTTATAAGGAGATTAGAAATTAACTCTAATTCCCAGTTCCACGGGTGGGAAAACTGAGGCCCAGAAATGCTACCCAGAGTCACTCAGTTAGCTAGAGATGGTACTTCAAAACCTATTACTGGCTCTTAATTTGAAGCCCTTTTCACTATACCGATCAGTGAAATGAGGAAAGAAACCTAGAAATTGTAATGTTTGTTAAGGGACCCGCATCCATGCTTTCTACGCCTGCTTTTACTCTAGGGAAAAGTGAGGTCTTTCATTTTCTGCAGGAAAAAAACCCAAAAAAACAAAAAAACACCACTGCACATGAAGGTTTGTACACAGCCATGCCACTCTGTTTGGGAATTGTTCTGATTTGTAGCAGCAGGGCATGTTACAAGCCACTGGACTGTAAGGAACACTTGCTGAGGGCAACAAGAAAACTAGTGATTATTACAGCAGCTTTACATCAATGGGCATAAAAGGCCCTGAAACATAAAGAAATGTGGTAAGATTCCTTTTACTCAACACAACAGATATGCACAGGCCTACTACATGCAAAGCACACAGCAAGGTGTTCTATTTCATAAATGTACCAAGCTGTGTGAGACATAGAATCAGGCCTTTAAAGGCTATATAATTCACCGAGGAGGACAGTTGTCATAAGCTTGACCCATGCAATGTGTTTGGCAGAAGTGGAGAAGAGGTTGTAGGAACTGAGAGCAATCTAGTGAGTAATTCAAGCCATTGAAGGATCAGGAAGAGAGACAGGTTCTCACTGGGGAAATGACCTCTGACTGCAATCTGAAGGAAAAAAAAATGGCAAGAGAGTGGTCGGCAAGAGAATAGTCAGGACTTTTTTGCAATGTTGCTGACAAAAGATATGACCATGCATAGGAAAAGAAGAAAGAAAAATACTTTGAGATTGAAATCCAACTTCCCTAGTTTGGCATCCAGGCCCTTCATAAATGTTCCTCCGTTTCGTTTCATTTCTCAGCACTCATCAGCTTGTAGCCTGAATCACTCTTATGCCTCCTTGAAAACACTCAGATCTCTCACAGCACACTCTGATCCTTCACAGCTCTGGACATTTGTACATACTGTTGTTTCTGCCTCCCAGAAGGCTTTCTCTTGCTCTTTACCTAGATATCTCCTCTTCATCTTTCCAGACAGTGCCTACATGCCACCTCTTTCTGGAAGGCTTCCATGACCTCTTCTCAGTTTCAGCAGCTTGTGACTAATTCAAACTAGTAATTATCACACTGGGCAGTGATGATCTATTTAGTTCTTTCTCTCTTACTAGGTGTGAGCTTCTTGAAGCAGGTACTGTCTCATATTCCAAAGACATGATATAAAAGTAGAAAGAAGCTCAAAAAATGTTTGTCAATTGATTAAATGAAAAAATGAAACTGCAGAAAATGCAGATGTAGATTAGACACAACTCAGCAACTGATTGGATATTGGAGCTGAGAAAAGAACAAGGTAGGGAGATGACCATTATTTCTCACCTGCCTGGAAAGATGGTAATGCCATTAACAGTCTTGGGATCACAGTACAAGGAGCAGATTTGGGAAATGATGTACTCAGTTTTGTATTACTGAATCTGAGATTCCTATTGAATGCCACAGAAGATATCTTGCATATGGTTGAAAATTCTGTGTGAGAGTTCAGGCGAGGGTGTGAAGCAGAACTTAGAGATTCAGGAGTTACCCAACTGCACCCATGGGAACACAGTGCTCACAGAGGAAAGGAGAAGAAAGCAAGAGCACTAAGGGCAGACACCTGGGGGAACACAGCATTTCGGAGGTAATGCTAGAACGCTACTGACTATATGCAAGAATTCATAAACTTGTTTGAGTAACACATCCACCCTTAAACCAGAGTTCATGAGACATGCACAAGTAGAGAAGCATTGCTTTACTTATAAAAAGGGAGGCATTGAGATTAGTGCACAACAGAATACAGCAGTTAAAGATGAGTGGGGGAAATACTTCTAACATCACCTTTAAAACTGCAGCTATTTGGGTTTTTTTCTTATTGAATCTATAGAACATATAAAGATCTAGATAATGCCTGTTAAAATCCTGAAAATTATGTTCCGGTAGTACAGTTATACATCTGTGTATATGCACATGACTCATATAGATTAAATATATAATGTAAAACCTCTCAGTAGTTTAATTAAAATATCTCCTCTAATGCAAATAAATGTTACTTTATGAACATTTTGCTTTCAGAAGGGTAAATGCAGTGCTTTATATAATTTTTAGTTGACTTTTAAATGAATTTCACAAGCTTTCAATACCACTTTGGTTAGAAAGAAACTTTTGTTTATGTGAAACAAAGATGCTACCAAAAATGGCAAATATGTACCATTTCTGAGAAATAATTGTAAATCTTTTACTTTAAATATTAAGATCTATCTGTTCACTTTTTATCAGATCAACTATGAACCAATTAAAGCAAAAAACAAGAAATTTAAACTATCATACAGATTTTTGCTACTTTTATTTTTTGTAAAGACTCAATCTGTCTTCTTGAGAAATCATCTTGTTAATAAAGCATAGTTTGAATGACTGACAAAGTAATGTTACTGTGATCATCTTAAAGGCATATTGGTCCAATGTCAGTCCTAGTATTGATATTTAGTCCCTGAATATATTGTTGTTACATTAGGAAAAATTAAGTTAATGGAGTCATTCCAGCTTTGTACACTTTCTATTGACTCTGTGATTTTTTTTTTCTTTTTCAGATTTGAGTTCCTACAAATAATAGTTATCTTGCTTTTGTACTTTGATTACAGTAGTTAATTCAGAGAAATCTGTTCACGGTCATTCAACATTCAATCAATAAACATGCTGGCACAAGGCCATGGCTGGGATGCTTTGTGAGATATTCGAATTTCCATATACTGAAACTGCTAAGAGTAAATAACATGTAGTCTTTTGGTTTTGAATGTAAACAGTTATTGTCTGAAAATTAATAATAGCAGATTATTTAAAGTTGAAATTTATAAAGTGACAGATGAGCCATGTCAAATATAACATAGTAGCAATAAAATAAAACTGGTAGAGCTACCATAAACCAGAAGAAATTCCTCATGGCTAACTATGGACTGACTACTTGAGTGTAGTTTATTTACAAAAATTTTTATATTCCAAGCTGTTATTTCCTAAAGTAGACTGAATAGCAATAAATCTTAATTCTTTTTTGTGGTTCGTTATGTATATGCCAGAGAAAAGGTTGATCATTTTAATGGTAGCCTAAGGCAAGTATAATGACAGAGACAAATTAATTTTTTTAGAGCGATGTTACAAATGATCTTGAGATCACCCACTGCTATAGATTATATATAACTTTACTCCACTGACTCAGATAGTTCAGTGCTAGCTCTAATTTGTAAATTTTCTTAATTTACAATATATCACACAATTCCGTTGTGTGATAATTTAGATTGATCTTGGTCAGGCAAACAGACGAGGTTGACTGTTAAAACTCTTGATGCTTTATAGACCTAGGGATAATGTTACATTGTCAAGGGTTGAAGATAGAGGTGTGTTAGCCCCTGTGTAAATGAAATGCTCACTGCCTTGTGCAGAGAAAGAGAGATTTGGGCTGGTGATGAAGGTCTCACCGTATTTGGCACTCCTGTCCTCCTGTTCTGTGTCCTCTCCCAGTATTAAGAAACTGTCATCAATCCATTTCCCTACCAAAGTGGAATGGAACAAGATATGCATGCAGCAACAGGAGTAGAACCTGCCCTGCCTATGGATGAAGTCTTTTTCACAAAAACTTCTGGCCACACTCAACCTACTGTATCCAGTGCTACCTGGCATTTGAAACTACAGTTCCAAATTTTCCTTTTCCTTCAAGTGATTTTTAATTTTTTTTTCCAGTTTGCTTTTCTACATCCCCTTAAAGCTGAAAAGACAACTTCTTCATTATCTTAAAGAAATTTTCATTAAGGATTGGGGGGGAGAGGGATGTCTCAACCCAAACTAATCCATCGGTCAAATAGAGAATATTGTCTCTAATCATAAAAAAAATCCTGATAGTTCAGCATCAATAGTGCAGCATCCATGCTCCTGGAGCACCATAATGTACAGACAGTTCAAGAAACAGGAGTGGAGTGATCATCAGTCACAGAACACAAGAGCACAAGCTTTGGAGTCAGAAAACCAGGTTAGGATCCAGAAAATTAAGAGCTGCATCATCTTTGCTAAGTAACTTCACTTCTTTCATTCTTCCTTCTCTCATTGTCCAATGGGAATAACAATATCAACTCTGCAAGACTGCCACAAGAATTAAATTTGTATAATTTGCAAAGCACTAGCCCAGTGCTCTGCTACACACTAACTGCTATGGCAGCCCCACAGAAAGTCAGGTACAGATTAAGCCTGATGTACTACACAACAATAATAACAAGAAACAAGATGTTGAAAATAGCTGCATTATATCATATCCCATTGTTGACAGTTAATGGTGCTGAAGTAGGAGTTATGCCCTTGAGAAAAATTGTATTTGGTTAGCTGGTGATACTAGTTTATGATGGTTTATCATAAGTATAAAATGGTTGCAAAATTTTGTCCCAACCAATTTTCTTCTTAGAAAATCTATCTATAATAGCAATAAAATGTGGTTGCTGTTATGTTTCATTTTTTTTGACACAAAGCTGGGTTTTGAAGGAGCTTTTCTATGTACTAAGATGAGCTCAATAAAAATAAAATCCTTTGGATTAAGGTAACATCCCTATGAGACCTTTGCCTCTGGTAGAGGCAGTTACAGTAATGAACAAAAGAAGAATGGAAGACTTCCATTGTTGCTTTAAATTACACGTGTGACAGATCGCAAAGAAATTGCTTTTAGTTAAATGAGCAATATTTTCTTGGTTTTCTCCCAGCTCTTCAATAGCAGTTAAAAGGTCCATTGGAAGTATGAATTTTCCTAGCAAACTAACACTGCATTATAAATGTTGCCAGTTTCTGATCACTGACTCATTCCTTAAGCCCTGCTGTTTTCACTATGTGACAACTGCATTCTTAAAAGTCACCAACACCTTCCATGGCTTGTCTTTAGTCTCCATCTCCCTCTGTAATCTTTAACCCTGCTGATCACTACCTGCTAAAATGTCTTCTCTGCAGAAGGTAAGTAGCATAGCTCAGGACTCTGAGCACATTATACAATTTTGCCGATTTATAATTATCCCCCTGTTTCCTGAATGTACCTATTTCTTGAGGTTTGTCTTCTCTATTTTTTTTTGCTCTCTTTATATTCTTTCTCTTGGTAAACTCATCCACACTAGAGTTGGAACACCTACCACATTGCCAATAACCCTCAAATCCATATTTCCAGTCCTATCCTTTCTCCTGATCTCCAGACTTGATTCTCTTCTCAGTGGCTAGCTGGACAACCCCAATAGGGTATCCCCCTCAGTATACAAACAAAATGCAGGTACCACACCAGTTCATATTCAGTTGCCTCAACTGAGTATCATGCCCTGGTGTCTCGATTTTGGAATCTCCCTATTGCCTGCTTCAACGGTCACCTTTCAGCCATAATTAGACTTCTGTCGTTGCTTCACCACCCTTGTTTCTAATTAGTTTACAGATTTTTTTCTTGCTTGAATCCATCCACTCCTTCCATCCTCACCGCCCTTATCAAGGAACAGGTTCTGATTTCCTCTTCCCTGAATGAACACAGTAACCTCAATATAAAACTCTCCAATTTCAACCTTGTTTTTCCCCAACTGCTATACACACTGGTAGCAGATTAATTTTCTAAAGTTTGACTTCAATCAGATCATTCCCACGATTAACATACTTCAATCATTCTTCACTTTCTACTAATATAAAGAAAAGATGCATAGCCTGGAATTCAGGAACCATCACAATATTATACCCACCTATCCACTCTTTCATTCTTCTTTCCTGATACTCCTCTACCACATACCCTGAACAAGCTCCTTACAAGGTCTTCAGGATGAATTCTGTGCCCATCAAATCTTAAGAACTTCTTTGCTAAAATACAAACGGAAATGGTCACAGTGTAACCGGCATGGTTACACTGTATTCATGATATTTTGCCCACTATTCCTGTTAAGTATTATTCCTCATCACCACCTCCACGTCCTCATTCTACCCATCTCTCAACATCCAGCAACATTTTCCATAAAGCTTTTTCAGAAAGCTTTTAAAAAATGACTCTCTTCTACCCCCACTTCTATCGATGTCTCTCTCATCAGCTTATTTATTGTTATTTATATGTGCTATCTTCCTGAGATGTCTATAAGGACCTCAAAGGCAGAATCCATGTCTAATTCATCTTTTTTGTTTTTTAAAGTACTCAACATATTATCCATAGTAAGCACTCAATGAATACTTTATTCATAAACAAATAAAAGGTTATAAATAACGACATTCCCTTAGACAATACTTAGCAAGTTCAGAAAGAAACTTCAAAATGTGCATGGCTGACAAAAAAGGACCTATGAATTAATTTTGCATTAAATATATTTTATAACAAATTATTTTAACATTTAGATCTTAATTATTAGAAATATACTTTTAAAAGAATAAATTAAAAATATTACAGTTTTTGATGAAATAGCCAAAGCATGTGTACGTAAATAATTCTACTTATTTCTTTATGTTAATAAGCTATCTGTGGCAGATTACATTTTTCAAAGAGGGCCACAAAAATATATCCCTACTCACACACCTTTCTGTGATGTAATCTTTCCACCAACCCATCTCAAGAGGTGGAGTCTATTTCTTCATCTGCTTGTATCTGGCTGGGGATGGGTTGGTGTGACTGCTTTGACCACTTCTGGGCATAATACTTAACTGGCCTGGCAGCTTTTCCTTTTTTGCCTCTTGGAAAAGAGCCATCATGTAAGAAGTGTGTCTATGAAATCATCATACTGTGAGAAGCCCAAGCCACACTGAGAGTCCCTGGAAGATGAAATGTCATGTGGAAATAGAGAGAGGGAAAAGTGAAAGAACATGGTGGTACCAAACATCTGAGTGAAGAAGCCATGTTGGAAGTGGATCCTCTATCCTGAGCCACTCCAACTTATGCCATGTGTATCAGACACAAACCACCCAGCTGAGCCCTTCTGAAATTCCTGATTTGTAAAATTGTAAGCAAAATAAAAGTGTTGTTTTATACCAATAAGTTTGGTGTAGCTTGTTACACAGAAATAGATCATGGAAACACTACTCATCACCAATTTGAACCTGTACAACTATGTTCACACACACAAAAAAATGGTATGACTACAAAAGAGACAGCTATGAACAAAAAACTGCTATGTTTGTGATTTAAATGTTCTAAACAAAACCAAATACTGGCCAGTTTACTAATTCCTTTAGTCCTTTCCTTAGCAAAAAATTAATCAATATAAAAATGGATTAAATATATTTAATATTTTCCAAGTCAAGCCTCCGCCACAAAAGCATACTAAAGACTAAGTTATAAAATAGGCCGAAAACTACCAAAGAAACATAGGCTAAAAAAAAAAAACAAAACTAGGACAAGTTTGCAAAAATATATTCTGGTAATGTCCATTATTAGTTTACATAAATTATGATGTATCCTAATACTGAAATTCTACATAACCATTAAAAATGATGATGTAGCTATACTAACAATAAAGTATATTAAATGTAAGGAGCCAATTACAAAACTGTGAATAGTAAAAGCTTATGTGGAACTGTTTTTAAAAGGATATATATGTGTCCTTTCTCTCTGTCTCTCTCTATATATGTATGTATGTATATACACATACACATAACATGTGTGTATATATACACACACTTTTTTTTCTATCAAAAAGAGGTCTGAAAGGACGCACATAAACATTTCATTATCTTTAGGGGGTGGGATTACAGGTCATCTCTGTTTTCTTCTTAAGACTTTACAAGGCAGTGATTCTCAAAGTGTGGTCCTGCAACCAACACAATCAACATCACCCGACAACTTGCTAGAAATGCCAATTTGTAGGTGCCATCCTGGGCCTACTGATCAGAAACCCTAGGTGTGGAACCCTGCATTCTGTGGTTCAAACAGGCCTCCAAGGCAATACTGATGCATGCTAAAGCTTGCAAACAATGGCTTCACCATATTTTGCAATTTTTAAAAAGGAAATATGGCATTTTCTCAGTTAAAAAAGTGAATGTGTTTCCTTTATAAAGATTTGTAATGGTAATTTTTTAAAAAGAGCAAAGAAAAAGATGATTAGAGTAGTATGCACGTTATTTTTCCACCTATTTTCCATTTTTTTTCATTCTATTCTCCATATGTTTTAGCTTCTATTAGATATTTTTAAACTCTTTATCTCTCTGTACTTAGTTCCCAGTTTGTAGATTGTCTTTTTACTTCTGTCTAAGCTGCCTGTTTAAACTGTCCATTGAGTTTTAATTTCAAACTGCTATATTTTTCATTTCTAAAGGTCAGCTTTGTTCTTTTTCAAGTCTACTTTATTTTCAGAGTTACCTCTTTTTATTGTAGGATGTATACTTTCTCTTTAATAATTGTAAATGCACTTTTTAGTTAGTATGTTTGAGATCATCCTCGAACCCCAAGTTTTCTGTATCCTAATTAATCGTTATGCTTGTCTTATCTGCTGCCCCTGTTTTATGATAGATGTTTTCATCATTTGGTTTGCAGTGTTTTATTTTAAACTGTTCTTCAGAGAATTGTTTTATCTGCACATGTCTCAAGAGAGGTTGTGGAAGTATTTCAGCACAGCAGATTTGTACTTATTTTTGCCAGGTAACAGGAATTTCTCTGGTCTAGACCAGTTTGTGCTCTAATTTCTTGGTTTAGAACTTCAAGCACCATGCATGTATTGTAAATTCACACTATATATCTTTTTTTTGTGGGAGGCTTTTGTATTATTGTCATTTAAAAAACTAGTTTTGTTGTACATAGGATAAAGTTTCCTTGTACCTTGGGTAAAGTTTGCTGGTTAGCCTTTCACTGAGGGCTCAGGACTTTCAGAGTCCAGGCCAGCCTTCTCTTGTGGCACCCAC
Organism: Mandrillus leucophaeus; assembly: GCF_000951045.1. NCBI lineage: Eukaryota > Metazoa > Chordata > Mammalia > Primates > Cercopithecidae > Mandrillus > Mandrillus leucophaeus. Next base: position 414,130 of record NW_012106341.1, read on the forward strand.
TCACCCCCCAGCTCAGATAATGCGACAATTCCTGTTCTGTGATGCTGGGACCTGTATCCAGTCTGAGAATCTCCCAAACCATGACAGCTTCACATTTTGAGCTCATCGTTCTTAGCTTCATGTCTTCTTTTTGTGTCCTCCAGGTGAACACTTTTTTTTCCCTCAGGTTCATCTTTGTATTTTGTTCAGTATTTTTAAGAGCTTATGGAAGGAGGAAATTTCACTTTAGTTCAGTCTGCCATACTGATGGAACCTCCACATTTCCTTTAATGTTGTTATATTGCTCTTGCAATTAGTTTTTTAAAAAGACTTGCTTGTTGGAAGTCTCAGTTAGAGCAATCAGGCAAGAGAAAGAACTAAAGGGTATCCAGGCCGGGTGTGGTGGCTCATGCCTGTAATCCCTGCACTTTGGGAGGCTGAGGCGGGCAGATCACAAGGTCAGGAGATCGAGACCATCCTGGCTAACACAGTGAAATCCCATCTCTACTAAAAATACAAAAAATTAGCCCAGCGTGGTGGCGGGCTCCTGTAGTCCCAGCTACTTGGGAGGCTGAGGCAGGAGAATGGCGTGAACCCAGGAGTTGGAGCTTGCAGTGAGTCCAGATCGTGCCACCGCACTCCAGCCTGGGCGACAGAGCGAGACTCCGTCTTAAAAAAAAAGGGGCATCCAAATTGAAAAAGAGAGAGTCAGACTATCTCTATTTGCTGATGATATGATCGTATACCTAGAAAATCCTAAAGACTCCTCCAAAAGACTCCTTGATTTGATAAATAAATTCGGAAAAGTCTCAGGTTACAAAATTAATATACACAAATTGGGATCACTGTTATATACCAACAATGACCCACCCGAGAATCAAATGAAGAACTCAATCCCTTTTACAATAGCTGCAAAAACAGACCAATAAATAAAAAACCTAGGAATATACTTTACCAAGAAGGTGAAAGATCTCTACAAGGAGAACTATATAATACTGCTAAAAGAAATAATAGACAACACAAACAAATGGAACTACATTTCATGCTCATGGATTGGAACAATCAATATGGTGAAAGTGACCGTACTGCCCAAAGCAATCTACAGATTGAATGCAATTAATATCAAAATACCAATATCATTTTTCACAGAATTAGAAAAAATAATCCCCAAGTTAATATGGAACCAAAAAGGAGCCCAAATAGCCATAACAATCCTAAACAAAACGAATAAATCTGGAGGCATCACATTACCCAACTTCATATTATACTACAAGGCTATAGTAACCTTGTAGTAGGTACTAGTATAAAAGTAGATGCACAGACCAATGGATCAGAATAGAGAACCCAGAAATAAAGCCAAATACACACATCAAACTGGTCCTTGAGAAAGCATAGAAAAACATAAATTGGGGAAAGACACCCTATGCCATAAGTGGTGCTAAGAAAACTGGACAGTCACCTGTAGAAGAATGAAACAGGATCCCTCTCTGTCACCATACATAAAAATCAACTCAAGGTGGACTAAAGACTTAGTCTAAGACCTGAAACAATGAAAATTCTAGAAGAAAACCCAGGAAAAACTCTCGGGACTTAGCCTAGGCAAAGAATTTATGACTAAGACATCTAAAGGAGATAAAACAAAAATTAATAAATGAAACCTAATTAAATAGCTTCTGCACAGCAAAAGAAATAATCATTAAACAGACAACCCACAGAATAAGAAAATATTTGCAAACTATGCATCTGATAAAGGACTAATATCCATAATCTACCAGAAACTAAACAAATTAGCAAGAAAAAATAAAAAATCCTATCCAAAAAGTGGGCAAATGACATGGATAGACATATCTCAAAAATAGACATACAAATGGCTGACAAACATGAAGGAATGCTCATCACTAATCATCAGGGAAATGAAAATTAAAACCACAATGAGATACCACCTTACCCCAGCCAAAATTGCCATTATTAAAAAGTCAAAAAACAATAAATGTTGGCATAGATGTGGTAAAAGAGAATGCTGATATACTGATAGTGGGAATGTAAATTAGTACAACCACTATGGAAAGCAGTAAGAAGATTTCTCAAAAAAATTAAAAGTCGATTTACCATTCAATCCAGCAGTCCCATTACTGGGTATCTATTCGAAGGAAAAGAAGTCATTATATCAAAAAGACATCTGCATACAAATGTTTACAACAACACAACTTACAATTACAAAGATATGGAACCAACCTAAATGCCCATTCAACACTGAGTGGATAAAGAAAATGTGATGTGTATACACATACACACTCCCCCCAACATGCACACCAAGGAATACTACTCAGCCATAAAAAAGAAAAAAAAATGTCTTTTGCAGCAACTTAGAAGGGGCTGAAGGCCATTATTTGAAGTGAAGTAACTCAGTAACTCAGGAACGGAAAACCAAATACCGTATGTTCTCACTCATAACTGAGAACTAAGCTATGGGTATACGAAGGCATATAGAGTGGTATAATGTATGTCGGAGACTCAGGAGGGGGAAAAAGTGGGAGGAGGGTGAGGGATAAAAAAACTACATGTTAGGTACAATATACACTACTCGGGTGACAGATACACTAAAATCTCAGACTTCGCAACTACATAATTCATTCATGTAATCAAAAGCCACTTGTACCCCTAAAGCTATTGAAATTAAAAAAAAAAAAAACTTTGGTTGGTAAAAATGGACTCTACTAAATATAATATCTCAGATTCAAATCTACAGATTGTTAACTATAACAGTTGCATTTGATGTCATTGAAAATAATCTTTTATTAAAGAAAATAAGTTTCAAATTTTGCTGATTATTTATGATTTGTTATTTATTTTTGGTATAGATTATAGCTGTGGGGAAAAATAGCGCTTTCTATGAGGAATTACTACTCAGAGCAGTCTGAACCAGTGTGAAAACTGCTAGAAGCAGGAAATCAAAACATTGTTTATTCTCATGAAAGGCAGGAGATTCTATTAGATACTGTTAGACCCAATGTGACTGCTAACTAGAAGAACACTAGTAATCACTTGATTAGTTGCAAAAAATCTTCAACAGTTTAGCAATGTGGTACGGTGGAACCAGCGCAGTTTTAAGGAGAGGGCTAAGGGCAGTGTTTGTGAAAATGCAGTCCAAGCCGTCTGCACATGAATCTCCCAGGGTGCTCCTTTGAATCTTCATTTTAAACAATTCTTCCTGGTGATGCATCTCCATATTCAAGTTTGAGATCAACTGGTTAAGTGTATAAAAGCAATCATTCTGGTAACAAAATACAAATCATATAACAAAGAACTGAAGTTCCATTTGAGACAAATAATGAAAATTAAGTACATCTTATATGAGTTACAGGATATATACTGAATTGTCTACTTCTTAAGAAGGGCAGGGGTTTTGTGCGCTCTAATGTTGAGTGATCTCCCAGCTATAAAAGAATACAACATAGGAAAATCACATCTGTCTCAACCACTCTGGTCTGAGTCACCGTCATCTTATACCAGGACTATTTCATTAGCCCCCTAATTGGTTTCAAATGTCACAATGGAAAAAAGCCTTTTATGTCCTCCACATTTAAAATAGTGCCATCTAGTCTTTATAGCACTTTTCTCCAGGTGACACATTGCACAGTATAGACTTATTCATTTGTTCTCTATCTGTATTTACTCACTAGGCTATGAAACTGAGAACAGAACTTTGCTTTGTTAACTGCTATGTCCTGAGTGCCCAGAGGGACTGTCTCACACCTGTAAAGGCTCAACAAACACTTCCTGAATAAATAAGTGAAAGTGCTTAAGGAAGGCCTCTCCTCCCTCTGGATTATTAGAGAGGATGAAGCTTTCCTAAAGGGAACAGGAAAAAAAATCCAGAGACACCAGAAAATGAGATGTCTTCTGAGTATAGGGCAAACCAAACCAGTGTCATGAGTTTCATGTGGGAAGAACCTCACACAAAGAGAAAGAAAGAATTTCAAAGCCTCTGGAACTCTTGCACTGAAATCAGTTTTGTTTTGTTTTGTTTTTTGTTGTTGTTCTTAATACAAGGTCAAGCTAGTCTTTCTGGAGTACTTATAGTAGCAACAACGCAAGGGAGGCTCTAGAGTCCCTCGCAACTGGGAGGCCATGTGTTGGTGATGGATGCTTCCCTTCTTGGGGAACAGAGGGGACCTTCATCTTAATGAGTTGTTATGTTTCCCACTTGGAATGAGTATCCCAACTACAAGAGATTGCAGATACTACCATTTCTGATGACTTGGAAGAATGATAAAGTCGTAAAAAATAAAGCGATCTCCCTGTGAAAAAGAGTTGTGAAACTCTGGGATACATAAGATTAAGTCGTTTTATTTCTTTTTCCAATTAAAGGTTTTGCCTTTGAAAAAAGGAAAAAAAAAATCACATACAAGTGAATAGTTGGCTAAAAAAGAAAAGACTAGAATTTATTTTTCTGTGGTGACTTATGATCTTAGAACAATCGGTTCCTGACAGGGATAGAGCACAATCTTAAGGAGATGAGGAAGAAAGTGTTTGGCATCTGTGCCCACTGGATGAAGATGTAAACCCAGATGAAATCAGATACAAAAAAAGAACAATATACATGATACAGAAAAAGAACTCTAATAGAGTCCAGTAAGTCTCAGGGGAAAATTAAGGAAAAGAAAAAGTAATATTTAGGTCCTTAATTGCCTTTGAGACACAGTCTAAGTTCTGACACAAGGGAGTGAATGTGATTTCTTGGCAATTATTAAGGCTTTCTGAGAAGGTACTCAGGTCTGAAGATGCAATTGACTGAGGCATAGTGAAACAGAGGGTGAGAGAGAGAAAGAGGAGGAGAGAGAGAGCGCAAATTTGGTGGTTCCTCAAAAAGTTAAACACAGAATTTACATATGATCGAGCAATTTCACTCCTAGGTATATATCAAGAATTGAAAACAGACTGAAACAAATACTTGAACCTGCATGTTCATAGTAGCACTGTTTACAATAGTTAGAAGTGAGTGGATGGGTGGGTAACTGAAATGTGATATATATCTATATATCTGCAAAAGATTATTCATCCATAAAAAGAAATGAAATACTGATAAATGAACATGGATAAACCTTGAAAGCATTGTGTTAAGTGAAAGCAGCTCGGCACAAAAGGCCATATATTGTATGATTCCATTTATATGAAATATCCATAATAGGTAAATCCACAGAGATAGAATGCACATTGGTCATTCCAGGGGCTGTGAGGATAGGGAAATGGGGAGTAATTTGTTAATAGATAAGAGGCTTCCCTTGGGGTAATGAAAACATTTTGGAAGTAGATAGAGATAGTGGTTGTACCGCATCATAAAAATGTTAGATGACACAGAATTGTTGACTTTTTATTTGTTCATTTGTTTATTGAGATACGGTCTTGCTCTGTTACCCAGGCTGTAGTACAGTGGCACAACTGTGACTCACTGCAGTCTCAACCTTCTGGGTTCAAGCTGTCCCCCCACCTTAGCCTCCCAAGTGGCTGGGATCATAAGTGAATGCCACCACCCCCAGCTAATTTTTAAATTTTTTGTAGAGACAGGGTCTTGTCATGTTTCCCAGGCTAGTCTCACACTCCTGGGCTCAAGCAATCCTCCCACTTTAGCCTCCCAAAGTGCTGGGATTATAGGCATGTAATTCACTGTGCCCAGACAGAAATGTTCACTTAAAGTGGATAATTTTATGTTGTTTGAATTTCCCCTCAATAATGAAAATAATAAAGATAGTCTCAAAGGCTAAAAAAATTAATTAAATTTTTGAAAAGATAGAAGCGGGAGGGCAGGAAAGACAGTAGAGGAGGGAGCAGCAGTCCCTGATAGAAAAGGTTATGTTTCTAGAACAGCCCAAACCTCAGGGCAGCAGCATAACGTAGGGTGCTTCCTGAGACTAATAGTGTAGAGAGACACCAAAGCAACAGAATTGTGAAAAGAAGACTCAGACAGCCTAGTCCGACAGACCATTAAGAATGATAGTCTCCAATTAAGGAGGCAGAGCACAGAGACAAAAGATGAATGACAGATTCCACAGATGACATATGCTGTGGGAACTGCACAGGTTAATAAACTGAAGTCTTTGTCTCCAAAAGCTAACACTCTAATATAGCTGTGACTTCAGAGGAAGGCCTTTTGCCATGATGGAGGTAAATGTACATGTCAGGATCATTCAGTAGAAAGAGAAACCACTTTTCAAAAGTGGAAACAGTAAAAGCTCTATAAACATTTGCACCATCTCTTACTGAGTGATTGCAGAGGGGGGTGAATGAAAAGAGGGAAAAGCACAAGAAGACACAGGGCATGTCACATGCATGAAGGGGTTCCATAAGCAGTAAGGTTGGCAAGAAGGACTCCGTCCAGACTGCTACCCGAATGCCAGGCTAACAAATCTGGACTATATTTATCAGCTAATGGGGAACCATGGAGGTTTCTAAGTAGTGAGTGACATGAGCTTTGCTTTAGGAAAATTATTCTGGCAGGTATGTGTAAGAAGAAAAATGGACTACCAGCAGGGAGAGCAGTTAGAAATAGAGTCTAGTATTCCAGGCAAGAGGGAATAAGTATCATAAGTATCTGCATTGAGACAGTCCTTTTTTTTTTTTTTTTTTTTTTTTTTAGACAGAGTCTCACTTTGTCACCTAGGCTTGAATGTGATGGTACGATCTCGGCCCACCGCAATGTCTGCCTCCCAGGTTCAAGCAATTCTCCTGT